>NC_056734.1:752331151-752536151 GCF_019279795.1 Protopterus annectens
CCTTGTAAGTCATTCTATGAGGGAGTGGTATGCAACATATATAACCTAGGCTGTTACAACATGTGAGGGATATCAGTAGTAAGACACCTTAAGGTATATGGCTGTACATTTTCATACATTTCACCTTGGGAACATTAGTGGGCTAGTGCTTACTCTCTTACGAACAGTTCTGTTTGCCAGTGTGATAGTGATGTTTTAAGTTAAGCATCGTTATGTAACAGTTAAATCTTCATTGTGAAAACTTAATTATTTTCCCCCTAGGGGTTGAGTACAGAGTGTAATTGGAGGTTGCTGAACTACATTTCCATTACTTACTGTTGATTGATTCTTATCATCTGGGCCAGTGTATCTTTACAGTTGTAATACTTGAAGGCCTTGGTCTGGACAGCAACATATGTTATGCTTTCAGATTACTGTATAAAATGTTTTGCTTGAGAGTTGCATTACTCAGTTAGTATGTATTTCAGACAACGTAAAGTCACAAACTATCCAATAAGTGCCACGGCTCTTTTGTAACTTTGCACTGTCAAAATAACAAAAAATGCAGGGTAAATCCAAATGGAATTCAGCAACAAGTACCAAAAATGGGGAATCCTGGTGGAATAGCACACTGAAGAATAAACTCCAAACTGATGTGAACTGAACAAGTAAATCAATGTCCTTTATTCCAAGAAAGAACAATGATACAGAGGTTCTGATGAAGCCCACGAGTTGCAGTGGGTGAAAGCGCTTAACCTTATTGGATTGATTTTTGTTATTTTATTTAAGTGCATTTACCGTTTTGTATCGTTGTTCTTTCTTGGAATAAAGGATATTGATTTACTTGTTCAGTTTGCATCAGTTTGGAGTTTATTCTTAAGTGTGCTATTCCACCAGGATTCCTCATTTTTGGTACTTGTTGCTGAATTCCATTTGGATTTACCTTGCGGTTTTTGTGGTTATTTCGACAGTGCAAGGTTACAAAAGAGCCGTGGCACTTATTGGATAGTTTGTGACTTTACGTTGTAAGTTGTTTTCATATGTCAGACACGTAACAGCTATATGAAATGGCATATGCAACTGAAATAGTACACAAATAAGCATTTTTTATGTATGCAAACCTGTGTGTGTTGTCATATCCTTTGACTTCTCTGTGGGTATATGTTTCATGCAATAATTGTCTTTTGTATGAGAGAATCAAGCACTGTCCATTTTAAAAGGTGGCAACTGTAGGAATACTGGCTGTTCAATATGCTGTGCACCCTCTAAATATGTATCTTCCTATACATATCTATACATAGTGATGTATGTATATGTGTGTGTGTATGTGCATATATATATATATATATATATATATATATATATATATATATATATGTATATATATATATATATATATATATATATATATATATATATATATATATATATATATATATGTATCTGCATATATGTGTGTGTGTGTGTGTGTGTGTATATGTATCACTGGCATGTTTACTGCTTCCACATTGTACTTTCCCTATGGTAGACAGACTGTTCTGCATGATATCTTATTGATACCATCCTGACATCGCACATGTGAGATGGATTACTGTTAACTTCTTGTGGCTATGTTGTGTAGAGTCCTGGGTATGAGACTTGCAAGTGTTGGTATTGTGTTGCAAGGCAGATCTCTTTGGCTGTGGAGGAGGGATGATATCAATAATTACAAGATGTACTTAAATTGGGCCCCCCTCACCCCCATTAACAGTGTCTTTGGTCATATATGTATTTGTTGTGTTCTTTTATATATATATATATATATATATATATATATATATATATATATATATATATATCTGTTTACATATACATATTCATATATATGTCGACACACACACACACACACACACATACATATATATATATATATATATATATATATATATATATATATATATATATATACACACATATATTTATATATAATATATACATCTACATATATAAATACATTTCCTCTACTGTTGAATAACTGTGCTGGATGATATGTTTGAGAAAACATCAAAGTTATTTATTTCTGATGTGGCTTAGTGGTAAATCACTTTCACTATGGTGTGCAGGGTCCTGGGTTTGAGACTTACAAAGACTGTTTGTTTTGTTGCTGGGCAGAACAAGGACTGTTGAATACAGAGTGATTAAGGCACTTTTAAGCAGTTGTAAGTGGGTTTGTGTGGGCTTGCACGACGGTAAGCAATGCTAACTTCTTCAGTTAGCCTCTAAATTGCTTATCCTGTGTAGGCATTGCTTACAACTGTTTAAAAGTGCTTACTCCCACTTACCCCCACACTAATTTAGAAAGAGAAGAAACATGGGTCTTGAGAAGGTGCTAGATTTGCACACTTTATACATTTTTACACTAGTTGCTGTATGGCTTTGATTTATCATTCATTACATATTATAACTTTGTTTAAGATCCCTGATTCATGTGTATGTATACTGTATGGGGCACTTGTGTTTATCTATGGATTTTACCACATTATTACAATGACACCTCACATCTGCACTTAATGCAGTACTCCAGTTCACAAATATATGTAATTTAGCAGGTTATACAGCAAAAAATGTTCATGAATTGCTTTCACATGGAAATGGAATTTACTACAGTGAGGATTGAACCAGGAATGACTGCGCACTCTAACCACTATACTGTTGCTTCTACTGAATGTAGCTTGCTATTTACCTTCTTCTGCCATTTAAGCTAGAGTATGCATAGCTAAGCAACGGGCAAACCTGCACAGCTACAGTTAAATTTAATCAGTTTGATTAAAAAAATATTTCTAGTGTTATTTTCTCTAAGAAGGGACATATTTCACTTATTGGTGTGGATTTCTGTGTGCATCTGCACATTTGACAGAAATCTTGGCATGTTTCTGCTGCTATGAGCGTAGGGTTTTCTTGGAAAGTGGGGCTCTGACCTTTGCAATGGCTGTGGGTGTGTTTTGTCCTACAACATGTCACATCTGTAGACTAACAGTCCCACTTTGGAAATTTGAAGAGGTGGCAATCCTCTATGAGCGTTCTTGCTCATTGTAATTGCCGAACAGCAATTCTTGAGTGCAGAGGCATGTATATTGTGAGAATTCTGCTCTCAAACACACACCCTGCACTCGTCCATGCTCTGTGTCCGTTTAGGTGCAGAGGCAGCGCGCCTTCATAACTATGCATGGCACGCTGCCGTGCTGCTCTTAAACGGTCGTTTCCATGCAGAAATAGGCTATTCCTACATGGAAGCTTACTGAATCCTGGGAAGAGATAGCTTATATTATGTTTTCAGACATAGTAGAAGAAAGTAAGGGAGAGAAAGTAAAAGCAGAACCTTTTGATCATAAGGGGGTTTAGGCAAGAACTGGGATAGATAAAGAGATATTATACAAGGCAAGGTGATTAAGAAATTGAATATGGCAAAAGTCCTGAAAAAATGTTGAAAGAGAAGAAAAAAGTAATGCAAAGACCATATAACCACAAAATTATGATTAAAATAGAGAGATGCCACATTTCACTATTGGGTAGCATTTTACATAAATGTACATCTGGTGAAACTAATCTTTATGTAAAATAGAAGAGTAAATTTCAATTTTTTTTGTGTATTAAAACCTCTAGAAACAAAGACAATACTTTCCACATATACAACTGAGGAAATTGTGACTGTTTTCTAAAAGAAAGTATGGTGTTAGCTAGTAAACAATGAGAATTTGGAAAAAGCTCAATAAATGAGTTTTATTCTTAGCTAAGCAAAAGGACTTCTATAGTTTTCCATAATAACATATCCGCAGATGATGGTTCATTGCATTCTAGACCCCCATGAGGGCCTCTCTTGGGGCCACACTGTTTTCTATATTCACTAATAATTAGATTCATAGATATTCCAGGGCTGCCTTTCTTCTGAGCAAACACACCTTCCCTCAGGTCCTACTTTCATTCTCCAGTACAGTCATACCAGTCAGTACTGGAGTAAACTTGTGGATACCCATCCAGTCATCTAGTTTATGTTCAATGGAATATTGTTTAATATGCAGGGGTGTTTATTCCAGAGGTTTGGGAAGCACCAGGTGATAAACTTGTCCCTCTACTATGTTTTAATTATCAATAAAAGTACACATTCCTGGTTTTAGAACTGATAGAGATATTGGACTTGCAAGGAAATGGGAGGTGCAAGGCAATCACTTTATCTGATGATGTGGTAAGTGAGACCCTGCAAAAGTCCATAATACACTGAAAAAAGGGGCAGAGCTTCTAGATTGTCTTGGTAACTTAGGAATTTTAGGTATGTGATCTTACTGGTTAGGAACTTTTGGGGTCTTTCTAATTGTTTGATATTTTTAGTGATAGGGTATTGTCCTCAACAACTGTCCTGATCATGCAGAGTATAAGGAATTGATTACCTCTTTAGACCTTGGTGATATTTGTTTTATAATTATCTGGGATAAACAAAAGGATTTCTAATAACTATTGACAAATGACAGGCAAAAGAGAGGAAGATATAAAGCCGAGTACCTAGGCCGCTGACTACATTTTCAGTTTGTAGTGGTGTGTTGTCTATACAGTATGATGAGGGAAGGGGTTGTTTAGTAAAAAGTGATGATACTATACTTTTTAGCTTTTAGTTTGAGCTCATTCTAGTACACCAAGAGCTTACTAGGAAGAGGTCATTCTGCAGGGCTAAGCAAGACAGATGTTCAGCATTAACTGCACTAATTTTGTAAATGATACAGTAATCCTCAGTACACCCCCTTCCACAAAAAATCTTGAAAATAAATTACATTATTTCAGTCTTCCTTAGAACTGGCTCAAAAATCACATACAAGTTATTAAATGCACCAAAAAGTCTATAATTTTATTGGTGGTCACAAAAGGCTTACACCCAACCAAGCATTGCAAATAAAGGACTTGCAAGACAATGCCATTTCATCAGTTACACAGCAAAAATACCTGTAATTACTTTTCAACCAACAACTAATTTTACACCCACACTGATTACTTAGTGGAAAAACAAATAGGTTCATAAGTTCATATACCTACTTTCTTTAAAAGTGAGAACAATAGGAATAAACATACTAATTCCAAAATAAGAATGCTGACTTCACAGAACATTAAACAACACCTACAATACAAACATTTTACAAAATAAAGCTAATAAAATCTGTCATTTCATGTCCTACCTGATAGCACAGCACTTCATAAAGTAAACTGCCTCCCAGTCATAGCCAGAGCTACCATAAGCCTAAATACAATAACTTTCAAATTCTTGACCCCCCCCCCCCCCAGGATATAGGTACATCTCATTACATGCTACTTCGGATCAGCAAATGAGGACATTTAGTTATTGGTTAGACCACCTTCGAACAAAATCCTCAGATAGTCACCCTTCATTAAAATAGTCCTATCGGCCCAGAATCATGGAATTTTCTACATCACAAAGGTGCAATAAGGAATACACATAATTTAGAAAACAGAAAAAAGAATACTTGTGTAACACCCCACCTCTGACTGAATAATCAAGGAGTCTCAATCCTCACCACTAGCACCAGTGGGGGATGTACATTGGGAGGATGACAAGTACACACACAGTATTTCCCAGATGCAGCTCTCTTCATCAAGTGTAATTTCTCTTAAGAGCACACAGAGACACAGTCAGTCCACGGTTGGTTTTTCCCTCATTCTCCAGATCCCCAATAAGACTCCCCACTGGAACACCTATAGAGTTGAGATCTCAGCTGAGTGACCAAGCAAAGAGCTCCAGCACCCTCTCTATCCAACCAGTGCTTCGTGTCCCTGCCCAAGTAGCTGACATACACACTTTTTGAGGCTTGAGTTATACACACACACACACACACACACACACACACACACACACACACACACACACACACACACACACACACACACACACGCACACACCTGGGAAAGGCTGGCATGGGCTTACTAGCTATGACTCCTTCTACTCAGACTATAAGGTAGTTTCCTCTGACACCACTCACTCCTTATCAGCTACTTTAAGCACCTTAACAAAGGATGTCCAATCTTGCTGTGTAATGTTACTATCAACACAAATAGTAGTTTGACCAAGAGCAAGGCTATTCGGAGTGGCCTACACAGTGTCACCAAATAAATATGCAAGTACTCTCAGAGCTTAACTATGTCTAGACAGACCAGCCACAATGAAAGGTTTAAATATATGTAATAATAAATAATAAAAGAACAAGACAATACTATATATATATATATATATATATATATATATATATATATATATATATACATACATATATGTGTGTACAATGATATAAGAGTTCAAAATCACAGGAAATATTTAAAACAACATTGCAGGACAGTCTCAAATAAATAAAGAAAATATCTAAACTAAGCTTTTCTATATTCCTGATTATATTCAAAAGAATTATACTGTACCCTAGTACACTTACTTCAGAGCAATCAAGGCAGATTTGGTGAGTGGATCTTGATGTTGTCAGGTCAAAGACAAATATAGAATACTGTCTCTCACTAAGAGACTTCCCAAATTAATATTTCAACTATTACTGCTGGGATAGCTTGTAGAATGACATAATTTCTTGTCATCTGACTCTATCCCAGGTGAAAAGCAGCCATTGATGCACTTGGTAACATTTAGCATCCACTTGTGAAAATACATACACAAGGGCTTTTTCTCAAATCCTCAGATATTGGTACAAAACAATAAAACACTTGAAAGACAATGTAGAAAATTCCCTAGTTTTAGACATCATTTCTCCTTGCTGCCATAAAGTAATTTAATTTCAGCTATTTTTCTGAAGTTAACCCCTTGTGTTCCAATTTTTGCTGTTAAAATATATACATTCAAACAGTTACAGTAGTGTATGTATATTTCTGTTCCCTTCCAGCAGGGCACACTGTGGATATATGTAAAATACCTCTTTAGCACACATGTTTGTACAAACATCTTATATGACATACAGTTCTAATACATTTGTAACACAAACATATGAATCATATTGATATTCACAAATGACATATAATTATTTACAAAATTTCAGATAGCTGGGCTGGCAGTATCTCATTTCTTGACAACTTGAGAGAGGAGTACAAATGTACAAGCATGAAGGACAATGAATAATACAGTAGAAAGCCTCTGCACCTTCAGTATGGATATATAGTACATGCACCATTTTCAAGAATCACTGGTTATTTGTTGTAAATACTTTAAATGTAATGCATACAGGTGTGCATGATTCTGACTGCTGTATCTAAACTGTAACCAAATTATATATGTCATGTCCATAATTTTTCATTGCCATATGGTCTAGGTCATGGATGAAAAGCCAATTAACAATGTCAAACAAATAAGTAAATAAATAAATAATACGTAAATGCCTACAACTCTGCATTTGTCAAGCTGACACTGAAGGTATTGCCCTAGCTCAGGCAGTCAGTCTCATGGTAAATTCTGAAGCCATGCTGTCCTGTAGGTTTTGTTTTTCAAAAGATAAGATGTTCCAGAGTTGCATCACAGCACATTTATACAATATGTTAGTGACAGGAAAATGTAGGCCTCTCTGTGTATAACTACTTAGGTTCATAGGTGATTACCAGGCTAATGACCGAAGGGGGCCTTTTTAAGTCTAGGCATGTTTCCCAAATTATCTGATAAGTTTTGATATCCTAGTGTTATTTTAAGGGATACATGTAGGCTTGGAAATGTGTGGTTCAGCATTTACAGGCTAGAGAAATAGATGCTAGACCATGGGTAAATTTCCACTTCCCCATCCATTGGTCCAAGTTACATTTGAATTGAGTTCGAGAAGAACTTTGCTTCACATAGATGGGAAACATATTCCAAACAAGGGGTAGTCTCTGACACACATACTTGTCCCTCCAAAAAGTTCTATTTGTATTATAGATGAGGTTTAAGTCCCTAGATTGGGAAATTTTGATGCTATTTGTTTTTGCAGAGGTCCTTAGCAGTATGGATGCTTCTCTTGTGCAGTGGAACGCTTAGTGCTTCTTACTTCAAGCATGTTGGAACCCATCCCTTTTTGCTGGGCCTGCAGATGAGTATAATGGGATGACAAATTATATGAGCGTTAGTCTTTGGTATTATAAGGAAAGAATATCAGGAACTACTGATCTAGGCTTTAGTTTCTTCTGGCATTTTGTGATTTTTTTTCTTTCTGAACAGCATGCAGGGTGAATGTATTATAATTAGGATTATAATTAACATTAACTGGTTTGTAGATGCAGAAGTCATGGAAGAGCTGAACAGATGTTTTGGGCAATCATACTATTTATGAGATCAAAGGGGGAAAAATGGATTTTAAGAATGCCACTGATATGTTTATCAACTGATTTCCAGAATTTTTGTGGATTATTTGCTTCCATGATTTGCTGATGATGGTAGTACTGGCCAGAAAAGAACTTTTATTTGATTACAGGCCTTTCTGAATTTAATCAAGTCTGTCTGGTCTCTAGTGTTTCGATAGGTACATATAGAGTGCCCTTGATTGACTGTCATGACTTAGAAATCCAGGGTAGACTCTTTTTAACTTGTTTTTATGCTGAGGTGCAAATTGGTTCAAAGCATTTAGAAAAGCTATATATTAATAAGAAAATTCTTTATCAAGTTGAGTCTGTAAAAAGGTGTCCACTTGTAAGCTTTGAAGGCCATACTGAAGGCATCTGGATCAAAGTTTCTCGTATCGAGAGGTACAGCTTGTGTATTTTGTTCACTGCTGCCTGACGGCATACTACAAAAGGAGGATGATGACCACTTATGATGTCACTCATAATGTCAATGAGATAGTTACATTTGTTACTAAAAAGAATCCATTCAAGGATACTTTTATTATCTGACATCTTATCCATATATATGGTTCTTGATATGCTCGGAGTAAAGCCAAAAATGTTCTAATTGTATCACTCTAAAGGTTGCAGTCTATATCAAAGCCACACGATTATAAGCTCTAATCTTCTCTTTGATCATAGACAATATGTGGTCTTTTCAGCAGTAGCTATGCTTTTGCCAGAAGGGATGCAACAATGGCAACACAGAATAATTTTAATTATTTTATACTGATTTGTGCAACAAATGATAAGATTTCATGTGAGGGGAAATTTGTATGTCAGACAGACAGGACGTAAAATCACCCATGTTAATTAATGCAACACCGCCATTTCTCTAAACCTCTTATTTTCTGCCAGTTTCTGACAGTGGAAGAATAATATAAAGCAATTCATTTATGCCAGAACATAACTTTTTTCTGACATTTCTGGTTCTAATATGCCTACTTTTCTGGCTCATCAACTTTTCAGAGTTTGTTAACTGGGTCAGTGATAATGCTGTCATTTTGTACACCAAGATTAGCAGCCATATCACAAGATATAAGCATTGAAAAGTTACAAGGTATGCAGGAGAATAGTATAACATATGAATAATATAAAACAACTGTTATTTTGCCATGAAATTAAGGCAGCAAAATGCAGGACCATATATAAGATTTATGATGGAAAATCCCGATGAACAGTTATCTCACCACATAACGTACTTCAAACCTTTGCAAGATTTTATCAAGACATCTACAATGAGGACCAGATTTCTATCTATGACTAAAACTTGGAAGATTTAGCTCCTCTTCCCCTCCCTGAACTATCTGCAGAACACCAGGTAAAGTTATTATCTCCATTTGTGCTGGAAAAGATAATGCAGGTCTTTAAAAATATGGCTCATGATAAAACCCTGGGTACCAAAGGAATCCTAACAGAAATTTATCATAAAGTGGGGACAGGGCTTCTCCAAAATGTCCTGGCAAGGTAACTTTCCTTGGAAATAAACTACTCTGGTGGTGATACCCTGGCAGGTTCGGGATCCATTCAGATTGTTCTCATATGTCATTTAAATTATAAACCACTACATCAAACTTTTTATTGCTGTATTAGTCTATAGGATAGCTTCTTTACTTCCAAGTGTAATTCTCCTAGACGAGACAGGTTTTCTTGCAATTTGTATCACTTGTGACAAATGGCATTGGTAACAGAACACGCCTCATATTTAAACATTCACTGTGTTGTTTAGCCTAGACACTAAAAAGACCTTCAGTGAAATCAGATAATCATTTCTGTTCAAGCCCCCTTTGGGGATTTGTCTTCCCATATCTCTCTAATTCATATTACATCAGGATTGTACAACGTGAAACAAAATGATCTCTAAACTATCTTTGCCAAGTCATTTTATACAGGGCTACAAGGCAGGGATGCTCATTTTCTCCTTTAATATACACCCAATAATTGGAAACCTTAGCAATGAGGTTCAAAAATAGTTTATAACCTGGATACGGGGTATCTGACATTCATATTACTCTTTCCTTGTACACAGATGACTTACTGATATATTTACTAATTAAGAGAGGGATATGGACATACTTTCCAGGAAGCTTAAGTTATCTGATGGCATCTCTGGATATAAAATGAATCAATCTAAAACAGAGATTGCTAAGTTTAATGACATACACTCTCCATCCCTGATAGGAAAGCACCCCTTCTTGGATATCCCAAGCAAGGTGATATACCAGGATGTGACTGTAACTGAATCTTTGGATGACTCAGTTTTACTGACATATTCCATCATGGTCACTAAAAATCAGGAAATATCTGCAGTTCTGGGACAGAATGTGCTTGGGTATGCAGCAAAACCTATTAACTATCAATTATATTGCCTCATATCGTGTATGCATCACAAGGCAATAACTACTATTTGATAGCACATATTGTCTCCTGTCTTGTATACATTATTACTTCCTAAATATCCTCCGAAGTATATCTTTGCCCCCATTAAGCACTCCCTTACCTCCTTTAGGTTCTCAGGAGGTATTCTGTCTCTGCCTCTATAACTGGGTGAGATATCCCTGTTAGATTTGGAGTTTTATATGAAGGCC
Source organism: Protopterus annectens (assembly GCF_019279795.1). NCBI lineage: Eukaryota > Metazoa > Chordata > Ceratodontiformes > Protopteridae > Protopterus > Protopterus annectens. The sequence continues at coordinate 752,342,095 of NC_056734.1, forward strand.
ATTCGGCTAAAATTATTGTAATGGTTTTTACTTCTAAAATAAAGCCTATTTGAAAAATATATACTTACAATTCAGAGTGGAAAGCCCTCACACTTCCACAAAAATGAATGAATTGAAATGTAATACCAGTAGGGGCAATTTGTCTGCCATGCATTATATGATATTAATATTAGCTGCTGGACACAAAATCAACCTTTGATTTCACTAGAATGCTAGCTTCATAAGGAGATCTGTCTCCTATGAAGATCCACATAATTTTAAATCTGGAAAACATTTATTACAACCGAACTGAGGAAACAACCCCAGACTGTATGTTGGTTGCACTTGCTGTTAGCTGGCCTTTTACCTGGCAGGAGGTTGGTAGCAGTTAACTTGGGTATACAAATGGTAGAGGGAGAATATTTTAAAAAAACTGCTAGCTTTGCTTACTAAAACCAGGATTCACTCTAGGGCTAAAAAAGATTGGCCTCAATGTTGGGTTGAAGAGAGGGAAGATACATGTGGCTCTAAGGGGTTTATTTCAAACTTGTGTGTGATTTTGTACCACCAACATGCCACTCGATGTATGAAAGACCCAAAAAAACTAAAAACACCAAATCCAAGGCTGAAACAAAGGAACAAAGCAAATGGATAGAGTAACTCCACTTTAATTAACGCCTTTGTCAGATGACTTCTTCAGAACCACGTGACAATAAAAAAAAAACACAATATATACCTACACTTTAACTGATACCAATTAATTATTCAATTACAATGTTTTAACTTATCTAAAAGCTATATAGAACAAAACTTGATACAACCATATTTAATATATGTATATATATAAAAAGTAAACAAACAAATTCATAAAATCACTGTCATTTTCTAATTTGTAATTTGCGATCTTTTAAAAAACACTTGATATTGATGGCATCATTTAAACCAGGCCTCTGATCTGCTTGCAGTTTGATCTGCCATTTAACTTCCCTTTGCTCCAAATAATTTGTAAAATCTCCCCCTCGAATGTCAATAGTACAATGTTCTAAAACAGAGAACAAGAACTTTCTAAAACCTGAACATTCAGAACTATGTTTGTAAAGTGCTTGGTTATTATCTTTCTTTTTTATATTATATATATGTTCTCTCATCCTTGCATTTAAACTCCTGGTGGTCATTCCAACATAGAAAGCTTGACATTTGTCACATATTGTGATGTAAACCACCCCTTTGGCTTTACAACAAAAATTAACTAGAACTCCTATAGTATAAGGGGTGTGTGGTAACTGAATATGTGGTCCCTCTAGGATGTACCTACACATAGTGCAGTCAAAACATTTGTACATACCCCTAGGTTTATGACTAGTGGATGAACTGATGACAATATTATTTCTGTCCCTACCTTTTTCAAATAACCATTTAAAATTGTAGTCATTCCTATATACAAACGTGGGGTTGCCCCCTATGGGGAATATGTCTATTCACAGCTCTGGCAACCCCAGTTTTGGCTTACTCACCCTTTATTCATAATGGTAGATGATCCAGATTTAGATTTGTTAATTGCGGATACTAATCTGTCAATTACAGCAGGTAACAGCTCAAATTACCCTTAGCACTTTGACAGTTAGGGAAGTTAGGTGTAAAAGGGGGGTGGGAGATGAGTCAAAGTAGTAAATTCAGGCTTCACAGAAGACTGCAATTTAACCATTCTAAAAAGGAGCAGCAGTAAAAAGCATTTTGAAAGTCTGTTCTGTGGCATTTGCACTGTTTGTGTTTTAAGTAGTCACTGAATGTCATGCAATGTTACTTAAAACTAACTGACTGAAAGACAGCAGTGTATGCATGTAAAATCAATGCAGTGACAGGAGCTTTAGCAAGAAAGAGGCCTGTGTGATGTAACTTTTTACAGACAAGCATTGAATTATGCGATACCTAGAGGCAGACTAAACAATCAGAATTACTTCAAGATGCCAGGTCCCATGCGGTCAGACTCAGAAATTATGTATACATTTTTTTAAAAACCTGTAAATAGTCCCAGAGTGGTGTTAAAATGTAGGAAACACAAAACCATGATGAAATAAACATGTTTTTTGAGTCTGTGGGTGTGGTTCTCTTTTAAGATGATGCATACTAAAAATATGAGATACATTAATATGAATCAGAAGCATGAGCTATGCATTGTTAGTCTAATGGAGAGTTTGATAGATAGTTTGTTTGTCTTTTTTGACAAACTAGCAATACATTATTCCATCATAGAATGTTTTAGGGTTATAGCATTAGGTACTTTTTATCTGTTTCAAAAGTTTTGTCCATAGATGAAGATTTCATACTGTTATAATTTCTGTACATAAATATGATTTCTTTATACCTGTGTTTTTTATCCTCTCTTATGTAAATGATTTTAAATGAATATCTATTAATATTAATGATGTCTGATTTTAAATGCATATCTATTAATATTAATGGATTAAATAATCCAGTAAAGAGGGGGAGTCTGTTCAAATGCTTGCAATTATATAAAGCTCAAATAGTATTTCTACAGGAAGCATATTTACTTAATAAAGATGTAAATAAACTTTCATTAAAGAATTATTTGGTTAAAGAATTATTTGGTTTTAGCAGGTTCTGGCTTTTTTATGGAAGAACTCACCAGTAATGCCTAAAGTAAAAGCTACCTATGTTGATACAAATGGTATTTTAAGCATTGTTATAACTGAGTGGAACAGAAAACTATATACATTGGTGAACTCTTATTGGATTCCAGGGGTTAGAGCTAAAGATAAAAAAATAATAATTAGACACTATAGCCTATTACATGAAAGATGAAGTCATAATGGCTGCTGATTTTAATTGTATTTTATTAGACAAAGATTCCACTGCAGAAAGAAAGGTGAGAATCACATCTTCAGCCAAACACTTCAGGCATATTCAGTAAACCTTTAAGCTTGCATAAACATGTTCTTAGATCAAAGAAAATGAATAAACTAAATCATATCAAAGAAATTATAACACATATAAATAAAAAAGAAAGAAGAACAAATATTAAAGGTATTCTTGAGGGCTTTAAAAGATTTTATGAAAATATAAATAATAATACAAATAACCTAGATAATGCTGATATAGTTGAAACTTTTCTAAGGGAAAAATATAAATAATAAAATAACAAGTAAACAAATAAAAAATTGATAGACCATTCACATTAACAGAGATAAAAAGATCAAATAAAAAAGTTAAAAAATAATAAGGTGCTGGGCTTAGATGGCCTTATTCCAGAACTATATAAAATACTACCAGATGATGCAGTTAAAATATTAGATAAGGTCTATACAGAAATAAAAACAACTGCTAAAGTCCCCTCATCATGGTAGTATTCCCTTATATCACCTATTTTAAAACAAGATAAGGATCCTACAAAGTGATCATCATACAGACTCATTTCACTTTTAAATGTGAACTATAAGATGTTCATCTCCATTTTAGCTAACAGAATTAATCTACTTATACCTAAACTAATTAACAATGTTCAAACTGAGTCTATTTTAAATAGACAAGTGCAGAATAATATGATAAGAATACATACATTAATAGACTATACAAATAAAAATAAAAAGAACTTTCTATCATTAGTCTCAATTTAGATAATGCTTTTGACTTAGTTAATTGGTCATACCTGTTTAAAACTCTTAAAGTGTATAATTTCTCACCTGAGCTAATTGCATTTATTTCTAAGTTATACAATAACTCTTGTACTTAGGTTAAAATATTTTTTTTTCTTTCTATTTCCTTTAAATTCCAAAAAGGCTAAAACAAGGCTGTCTATTATCACCTTTACTTTTTGTATTAACTATAGAATCATTTGCTAGCAGTATTAGAGCCAATAAGAACATTAATGGTATCAAAATAACAGAAGATTTTGAACTAAAGATTCATCTCTTTGCTGATGATATTTTACTAACAATAGGAAATATACAGAATTCATTAGAACATATATTTAGTTCTATAAGTCAGTTTGAAGAAATCTCGAACTTAAGATTTAATCACAATAAAACAAGTACATTATTAATCAATAAAAAATTCATACAAAAAATATTCTAACTTCAATTGGAATAGCAATGAAATACCTTGGTATAACTAATATGTCTAATAGTAAATAGATGATACAAACAAACTTTCAACAGGTTGTTGAAAAATTTTTAAGTTTAGTCACAAATTAGAACAAATTCGTCTTTACCATGGAAGAAAGATTAATGGTTATTAAGATGGTAATTATCCCTAAATATTGTTTGTCTTACGGTCTTTAGTACTATCTCCACCAAAAAAATTGATGAAAAAGATAAATAATATTCTACTTAAAATTTTAGCATCCTAATAATCCAATAGTTTCATTTTATTGGCACAAAAAAGGTTGGGATTACAGTAGATCAGGATTCCCTGATATTCAATTGTATGCTACTTCAACAACTCTAAAATAGCTCTGTGGATAATTTCATCTTATGATTCAAAATTGAAACAAATACATCAATAAATATGATTACTGTGGTGGTGGTGCTGCGGTAGCGTTGTCACCTCACAGTTAGACGTTGCCCGTTCGATCCTCAGTTAGAGCGTCTTCTGTGTGGCGACATGCGTGAATGGGCATTCCTTCATTGAAGGTTGTGCGTTAGGCCCGGCAAGCCAGCACGTAAAACTCCACTGCCAATCATTAGCGGACCGGAGTTCCGCTGTGGCGACCCCTAACCGGGAAAAAGCCAAAAGACACAAACATCAATAAATATGATTAGTAAATAATAAATATATAACAACCAGTCATAAACAAATAGTCCCTAATAGTAAATAATAAATATATAACAACCAGTCATAAACAATCGTCCTTAATCATTTTATCTGGTTATTAAAAGATTTTTTGCAACTGGAATTGCACCCTCTTCTCAAATTCCCTATTTAAATAACATAATTTCTTCTTTCCAAAAGTTCATATAGTCTAACCATCAATTCTTATATGGTACTGATATATATATATATATATATATATAGGGGTCTACTTCGAATAACCGAACCACCACTTCACCGACACCCAGAAGATCAAGATGGAACGACCGAACAGGTAGATGATCGAAAAGGCGATATTCCGACAGCCGAAAGAACGACAACTGCAACGTGTGAGCGCGATCCGGTAAGTGTGCAATAGTGACGGATTTAGGATTGGGGAGCAGACAGGTAAGTGTACGATAGTGAGGGATTTTAGGTTAGGGTGTGGGAAAGGTGAGTGTGTGGTAGTGTTGGACTTAGGGTTCCGGTAAGGTAAGTGTGTGATAGTGACGTAGTGTAGTGTAGGGAAGGGTTGAGTGTGTTAGGGTTAGTATGCGGGTGGAGTGAGTGTGCGATAGTGACGGGCTTAATGTTTTAGGGTGGGTTAAGTGAGTTAGGGTTAGGGTGCAGGTAGGGTAAGTGCGCGATAGTGACGGTGTTGAGGTTTAGGGGTGGGTTAAGTGAGTTAGGGTTAGGGTGCGGGTTGTGTAAGTGTGCGGTAGTGTCGGACGTTAGGGTTAGGGTTTAGGTTAAGGTTAGTGGATATGTTATTGTGTGCAATGTGTAGTTTACGTTTTTTGTGTCGGTGTAATGGTGTTCGGTTTTTTGAGTTGTTGGTGTTTGTCGGTGTTGTGTGTTTTCGGTTGTTTGGGGTCGGTAAATTGCGTGTCGGTGAATCAGAAGTTCGGTCATACAAAGTAGACCCATATATATATATATATATATATATATATATATATATATATATATATATATATATATAGATAGATACTGTTGACAATTTAATAGATTAATAAGATACTTAACCTAGATAAGAAATTGTTCCCCAAATTATTGGAATTCTTAATAAATATCAATAATAATGCAATGAAAAATAAATTGTATTTGTCACAGATTTATAGAATTCTTAAGTTAGATTTCATATATTTAGACAATTCCTATTGGAACCACTCTTCAAAATTAATAATGAAGACTTCTCTGAAGAATACAAGAAAATAATATTAAAATCTACAGATAAAACTACATCTTCATTATACTGGAAAATCTTCACTTAAAAATTTTTACATAGAGCTTTTGTCACCTCTAACAAAATTACAATTATTTATAAGTCAAATAGAATTAAATGCTGGAGATGTGATTCTGAAATAATTGTTGATTGGGTGCATATGGTATTTGAATGTGAAGTCATCTCCTCTTTTTGGAAAGAAATTAATAACTTAATTCAAGTTCTATGGTCAGATAAATGTAATATTTCTAAATCTTTAGCTTTAGCTTTATTTAATGCTCTGATTCCTGAGATAATTCCAAAAACCCAAGTGTCTTTTCTTTGCTCCATTCTTGCTATAGCCAGAAAATTACTAAAAATTGGAAAAGTAAAGTTACCCCCTCTTGTGTTGAATTTATTAATATGACAAAAATTGTTTGCAGTAGTGAATTGCGTACTCTAAAGAAGATAGCTTCTAATATTATACATCCATAAACATATTGGCGTAAACTTAAAAACTTGCTTGAAAAATATTATTATTGATATGTATAACTTTGATGTATTGATCAGCTATGGACCTATATAAATAGTTCTTTGTTTGTTTTGTAATTGATTTATTTATTGTTTTAAAACCAAATAAAAAAAGAAAAATAAATTATGACCAATAATCTGAGTTAACTAAAAAATGCATTAGGATGTATATATGTGTGTGTGTGTGTGTGTGTGTGTGTGTGTGTGTGTGTGTGTGTGTGTGTGTGTGTGTGTGTGTGTGTGTGTGTGTGTGTGTGTGTGTGTGTGCAATTCCAAATAAAGGAATGTATCAAAATCATAAAAGTGATGAACTGTAAACAATAACTTGTCTTGAATTATCTGATTTCATGAGCAGACAGAAAAGAGAAGTTTGACATACTGTAAAATGATACTTGTTAGAATTATTTTTTTTCTTAGATATTCCATGGAGCAGTCCTTTCTATCTTATGGGACAAATATTGCTACTTTAATTGGAGTTTTTCTTTTGTTTATTAAAAAAGTTCTAAATCTGAGTAGAATTTGTATAATCTCTTTGTTGTTGCTTCTGTTCTTATAACATTAACAACTGTTATTTGTGCACAATATAGTTTCTTCAGTGGAGGGAAATATGCATCCAGTCATCAACTGTGAAAAAAGACAGAATTTCTTAGTCTGTACCTGGGTGTATTAATAATAGTTTAAAGACTGTCTTCTAAGCTATATTATAAATAATGCATACTTAGTTAACACACACACACACATACACACACACACACACACACACACACACACACACACATATGTACACACACTCACACACACACACAGACACACATACTCACACACAAACATGTATGCACATACCCTTGTTGTGTGTCTCTATGTTTGTGCATGTGTATGCAATCCAAATAAAGGGTATGGCATTTCCCCTAAATAAAACTGTTTGCAATGTATCAAAATCATAAAAGTAGATGAACTGTAAACAATAATTTGACTTGAATTATCTGATTTTACTAACAGACAGAAGAGAGAAATTTGAGATATTGCAAAATTATGCTGGTTAAAATTATTTATTTTATTTTATTTTCTTAGATAAGCCATGGAGCAGTTCTTTCTATCTTAAGTGACAAACATCACTTCCCTTCTTTTCTACGCACAATACCTGGAAATCAGTTTCAGAAATACACCTTAGCTCAGTTACTCAAACATTTTGGTTGGACGTGGATTGGCCTGTTAACTGCTGATAATGATGTTGGAGAAATTGGTGGCCAAGATCTCATAAATAAAATTCATAGTAATGGAGTATGCATTGCTTTCAGAGAAAAAATTCATGTACGTTATTCCACTGAAAAATACACTGAGATTGTAAATGTGGTGAAGAAATCCTCTGTAACCATTGTTATTATCCATAGTGATGAAGTGCATATCAAACCACTGCTAAATGCACTGCACAAGCAAAATGTATCGGGAAAAGTTTTAGTCTTCTCTGCATCTTTTGTAATCACATTAGGGTTATTCACTAAAGAAGAGAGAAGACTGCTGAATGGTAGTATTGGGCTGGTACCAATCACAGGTGACATGCCGGGTTTCAGAGATTTTGTCTACAGACTGCACCCAAATGTATATTCAGATGACATCTTTATTAAATCCATGTGGGAGAAAGCATTTGTATGCCAATGGCCGCTAGATAATAACACTGATACAATAGTTTCCAAAGACATGCATGGTGTGGACATGTGTACAACTATTGAAAATATAAGAGACCTTGACCCCCTAGCATTTGAACTCAGCGATCTGAGTTACTCCTACCATACCTATGTGGCAGCATATGCCTTTGCTCATGCCTTTCACAACCTAATAACATGTGGCACTCACACAGGGCCATTTCATAATGAATCCTGTGGAAGAACGCATAATGTCTTGCCCTGGCAGGTAAGTGGCATGCAACCACAAAATAAATATAATGTTTCAGATTTAGCTACTAAAATAACATTATCTGCAAAAACTAAGAAAGCTAGCTAGCTTTTCTCTCAAGTAAATGAGTAATGCATGTAGTGTTTATTTTCAGGTATGTTCTATGAATCCAGACAAAAAATATAAACAAAAACTAATAAGATTAATAATTTTAGATTTAGTTCTGAAGAAGCGGTGTATTGCATTGTATTGTGAAAGCACTCACCATACATTTTATTATTTTTATTAAAGTTATTATTTTATTATTTCAATCATGGTGTGTCAAGTATGTTTTGGAATTCTTAGGCTATAATATAATCTAACAAGACAGGAAAAGCAGGAGGACAGGAGTGTGGCTATAATTCACAAAAATATTCTCAACATCTCCCATTAACCATTTAGTCCTCTTTCAATAAATAAAGCAGAAATTCAAATTACTTCACTCAAACTTAATAATGACAAAGTTTTTGTATAATATTTATTTACATTTCTCCTGATCATAACACTGAGTGAGAAGAATTATTTTCCTGTGTAACTTCCAATACCAAGCAAGAAATGATTATGCTAGGTGATTTTAAACTTAACCAGCCTGCTTTGAATAACAGTTACAGTTCTACATTTGTAATAATTTATATGGCCTTTCATAAGTTATAAATACTGTAACTCGATACAACAAAAATACTGATAAAACATTCAGCCATTTTCTGGATACTTACTAATGCACCAAATAACATGATCACAAGTGAAAACATCAAAGAGAGTGATGACTTACCAACCTTTGCTTTCAGAAAACATACTAACATATTGAAAGAGCATTGTTATAATCAGGTACCAAAGCTGTCCTATTTCAATAAAGACATGCTCATTCTTAAAATCCATCATCGGGATGCTACTGCATACCCTCCCACTAGATGATGCAGTAACATAATTTAATACTATTTTTCTTGCTATCCTAAATAATTGACTTGCTTCAGCTAAATTTAAAAGAGTCAAACTGAACCTAATTCCTTGGCTATCTAAACAAATTAAACTGCTTTTGAAACACAGAGACAGAGCATGGAAGACATGAACCCAACTTTCAAACTTTTAGGCATTTAAGAAACCTAGTCAGAGAAACATTCAAGTCTGACATAAGAACATGCTTAACAGAAGATCAGAACTTAATTTAAAAAAAAAAAAAAACAAAGTTTCTGGTCCTCCATTAACAGACTCTTAAACCCAGGTCATATCTCTCACCCATCTCCTTCTGTAAACTCCCTTGCTGACAGTACTGTTTCATAATTTAACACTCACTTCATACAAGCTATAAATAATGTCCTGAATATATCTCACTCATCCCCAGTCCATCACCTGCTGTGTCAACAAATCAACATTGCATTCCCCATCTCCACTCTAATAAACCGGTCTATCCATGAAGGCTATGTACCTCAACTCTGGAAAAAGACCTTTATCATTCCCCTTCATAAAGGGGGTAACAACAACATTCCCAGTTTCCAACCTATTGCCATCCTATCCTCTATCTCAAAAGTTCTAGAAAAATGCATCCATCTACAACTTTTACCCTACCTCATAGATAACCACCTGCTTACCCCCACACAACACAAATTTAGACCTGGCCACAGTACTACCACCACTCTCCTCTCCTTCCTTGAAACCGTCAACAAAGCCTGTGATCCCAACTCCCTTGTATCTACCTTCCTTCTGGACTTATCCAAGGCCTTCGATACTATCTCTCATAACTTTCTCCTATCCAAACTCTCTAATCTTCATCTCTTCTTCTCCTCTATAAATGGATTCACTAGTTACCTTTCCAACAGGCAGCAAGTTGTCAAATGGAAAAAAGCCACTTCCTCCTTCCTGGATACCACTACAGGTGTACCCCAGGGTTCCATATTAGGCCCCCTTCTCTTCAATATTTTCATAAACGACTTCAATCAGAGTATCCCTAATGCTAAACTCATACAATACACAGATGACTCAACAATCATCTGTTCTGCCCCCTCCACCTCTGCTCTCTTAAAACTAACCCAAGAAGCCTTCTCATATCAGAGCAATGGATGCTGGACAATCACCTAGCACTCAATGCATCAAAAACAAAACTCATGATATTTACTCCCTCAAAAACACCTTTATAGCAATAACTCATTTTCCATTACTAGCCTAAACAATACCTCACTTGAGGTAGTATCTCATGCCAAACTGCTAGGTGTCCTCATTGACGAACAGTTTAAGTTTGACTCCCACCTTCAAGCTAATATCAAGAAAACCCATCAGAAACTCTGTATGCTTTACCACCACAACTGCTACCTCACTCCCTCAACTAAATTTGTTCTCACTACAACATACCTCATTCCTTCCCTCTTATATGGTGCCCCACTTCTTATTAATCTTCAATCCTCTCTAAAGACAAAACTCTCTTCCTGTTACAACAAAATATCTAACTTCGCTACTGGCTACAAATCATCCTCCCACCACTGTAACGCCCTACACAAACTAAATTGGTTAGAACTGCCCAATCATTTTACCTACATCCAACTCATTCGTGGTCACAAAATTATCTTCAATCCCTCTCTCTGCCCCTCCCTCTCCTCCTCTCTCAAAAAGCATCTACCCAACAGATTACTAAGATCCAACAACCAGAATCTAATTGAACTGCACAAGCCTGCCCGCCCACCAGGCAAAAACCTACTTTCCTTCTGTCTAGCACAGCTTTGGAACTCCCTCCCTCCTCTTATTTGCACAACCAATAACCACACTACCTTTAAGATCTTACTTCATTCCCATCTCACAACCCTCTTGGAATGTTCCTGCTCTCACCCCACATAACTCCCCTCTGTTTTGTACCATGCTTACCCCTCCTCCTTCACTCTCTCCTCTCATTCTTCATACTGCAGCTACACTCTTTCCTAGCCCCCTTTGTCTCTACATTTCACTCTCACTCTACCTCTCCTTACTATACCCTCCTTTCTTACTCCTATACTTAACCCCTCTTATCCCATTCCCTACTTTATCTCTTATCGCTTGCCTCTACTGCTATACTCCCACTGCTTAATCAAATGTATTGATGATGAAAATGTACTAATATTTTAATTATTTTATATTTCCACTATAAATTGAAATTTTGTAGACTATGTTCTACACCTATTTACTGTACTGCTTAATGGCAATTTTTTTTATATTGCATAATGTTGTTACAAAGATGTTTATTTTATTTCACACTGTATAATGTATTTTGGAGCTTTTCTCCTCTGGACTACATTGAAAATGGGCTCTTCTTGGCCCAATGGACTATCCCAGTAAACAAACTGCAAATAAATAAATAAATAAATAATAAAATTTGTGATTTTCTTGATTTTTATGGCAAATCAGTGAGGAATGATTTCACTAAATAATGAAAGTCATTTCTGTTTCAGACTTCACATACTTCAGAAAATGTATGGTAACACAAAACCTTCTAGTCTAGCAACTTTCTAAGTTTAAAAGAGCAATATTTAAAAATTGTCCTTATTTTTGAAGCTTTGTCCAGATTTTTGGGGGTCTATATCAGTTCACCGAAACGGCTGAAGTTCGAACACCATATGTTCGAACTTCTAACCACGAAGTGCAAAAACATTGAAGTCTTAGAACAGCGATTTTTTTCCCAGAGAAAAAAAATCGCTGTTCCAAGAAACACACACACAACACAAGCACACCAAAAAAACAGCAATCCACACACATACACTTAAAATCCTACATCTAACCCTACACTAAACTATGCATACACTACTATCTATCCACTTACCTTAACCCAAACCCTAGCCCAAAAGTCCATCACTATCGCACACTCACCTGACCCTCTCCCTAACCCTAACTCACCTATCCTGCCCTAACCCTAAAGTCTGTCACTATCGCACACCCACCTCACCCGTGCCCTAACCCTAACTCACCTAACCCATGCCCTAACCCTAACATCCACACAATCGCACACTTACCTGAACCCGACCCATAACTTCCCAACACAGTCCTGATAATCAGAAAGCCACAGAAACATCCCACCGAATTCTTTCCCTGGGAAAGAATTCAGTGTTCCGCGGCTTCGCGATAATCAGTGTTTGAACGTAACAGTTTGAACATCTGGTTTTCGATAATCAGCCATTTTGACGGACTGATATAGACCTGATTTTTTGTGCAAAGAGGCTGAGAGCTATGGTGTACAGTCATATCTTTTTTAAGTTAATCTCTGACTAACACTTCCTGTTACCCACAGAACATGGCTTGCACTCACGTTGTAGTAATTTCAAATGTGTACAATCACACTTTTGTCAGTTGACCTCTGACTAACAGTTCCTGTCACCTGCAGAGGATGGTTTACACTGCTCTTCTTAGTTTCATGCCCACAATAACCAAAATAGAAACAAAGGCAATCTCACCTCAGCCTTATTCTTAGATCTATCTAAATCATTTGATATTCTCCCACACAATACTAATTAAAAGTATCAATCCTATTTAGGCCTTGATTTTCACTCCTTGTCACTTGAGAGCTATCTGTCCTATAGATCTCAGGCAGTAAAATGAAAATACAATATTTCACCTTTTCTCCCAGTATCCATAGGTGTACCCCAAGGCTCCATCCTTGGTCCCTTCCTGTTTAACATTTTCAGAAACAATCTACATACCACAAGCAAACATTGCATCATTATTAAATATACAGATGGTTCAACCTTCATCTGCATTGCCAATATTTAAACATATTACAACAACAGACCCAAGAATCCTTCTTATCTACTGAAACTTGGTTCTGCTACTGTTAGTCACTGCTTAACCCAAAAAAGACTGTCTGACTCTGTTCACCTCCAAAAATCTAGCTAATCAGAAATTAGGATTCACTCTAACTTCTTCTAACTACACAAAAATTGAACTTGTACACCACACTAAGCCCATTGGAGTTACTATTGATGAAAATCTGAAATCTGATTACCATATATTTGATTTTATACATAAAACTCATTTGGTCTCTGTTGACGTCAAAGCCTACTTAATTCATCATACCAGTTACAATTTGGCCAAAACATTCCATCTCTCTACACTTCTCTATATACATCCCTTATAGTGATCAACCTGCAAGCCACTCAAGCTAATCAACTGCAGCAATGCTATAACATAATTGCTAAATTTATGACTCATATGACCTATAGGTATATAGTTCTCACCATTGCAATACTCTTAAGCAGCTCACCAGGCTACATCGCAATCTTTCTCAGTCATAACTGACCATGATGCATAATTTTGTACACAACCAAGAATTACATCCCAGCTTGAGTAACCTCCGGCAGCAGTATTCTTTATCTAGGTTCCTACATCCCAAAGGCAAGCTGCTTCTGGCCATTGCTAATTCCAATGGTTCTGCAAGCAACTCTTTGTTCTCCTCTTTTGTGGTCCAAATGTTGAAATCTATACCCCTTCCTATAAAGCAAATACCTACTTCCAAAGCCTCTAAGTATAAACTTAATCACTATCTGTCTAACTCTTGGTTGGCTTTGTTCATGTTCAGTTCTTAGCTAAATTAATGTTTCACTCTTTTCTCCATTTTTCTATCTTGTGGGTGCATGGCCTTGTATTATTCTAGAATTGAATTCCTAGTGATATTTTGATCATTTAGAATTGTTGTTTTTAACAAAAGTATATATATTTTTTCAAGTTGCCTGTATTCTATTGTACTTTTTATATCTGTGGTACTTTTCTCTCTGCGCCTCTACTGGAAAGACATATTTTAGGCCTAGCCAGACCATCCTTGTAAACAAATGTAATAAATAATTAAAAATAAATAATTAACCCCAGGGTATATAACTATTCAAAGCTATGTAAAAGCATTTTCTAACTATAGAGTATGTAAATTGGTTTTTCATCTGCAAAATGAGTTATATCCATGTAAACACACAAGTAAGATAACAAAACAAAGTTGCAGGTATAAATGTTATACAAATTGCTGTTGTTCAAATGTACACTATAAAAAACAAGTATTAACATGCTTGTAAAACTACAGTTTGTTAACTTAAAAGTTTATTTTCTTTAAGACATGTTAATCACCTGCTGCTGTGCTTGCTAGCGTATTAGTGACCATTTGTAGCCATTATTTAAGGGTTCCCCCTTCCCATCAAATACCTACATCAGTTAAGAAGAATCACCCAGAAAATACTGTGGACCCAGCAAAGAAGTTTGAGAGAACCATAGCCTGAAAGTAGTGAATACCATTCATAGCCATTATTTAAGGTTCCCCCCTCCCATCAAATACCTACATCAGTTAAAAAGAATCGCCCAGAAAATACTGTGGACCCAGCAAAGAAGTTTGAGAGATCCATAGCCTGAAAGTAGTGAATGTATGTTAACTTTCTTGGTTTAGTGTACTTTACATAGTGTACTCCCTTAAGGGCAGCTGACTGACTTTAGTGTGGTCAAAGGCTGCATCACAGATTAGCGGCAGGCATCACCCCTCCCCCATATATCTGGTGCCTTCTTAGATATACTGCACTCCTTTTCCTTTATAATCTAGAGTGCACCTTTGCCTCTTCTTTCCCACCCTGCCCACACTCCAGCTCCCTGAATTACACAACACATCTCTGATATACTGACTATTTTATTTGAATTTAGTCTAAGGTTACTTAACTGGCACATATCTACCTTCCACCCATATAGGACTCATATTGCAGTAATAGGCTGTCTTTCACATAACACTGATAGTCTCCCAAACTCTCCGGTGTCTTGGACTACTGGCTCTGCCCTGCTCCATTCGCTACGTTCACTCAGCTCCCCTACCCTACTCCCATTTCCACCCACCCCCATATCAATTACATTTATAGTCATACACCACACTCTCTGTCAGTTCCCTCCCACCCAATTAGAGTTTCACACCACACATATCACTTACAAACCAACACCCTTCACCACACCCTTACTATCACTCATTATTAGTATATCAAACCCACTTACTTTAAGTTACTACCTTTAAACACTTTTCACCAGACATGAACTATAAACAACAGTCCCATTTAATAAAAGCACTAATCTACCTATGTGCTATCATCACCTTTCTCCTGCTCTCATACCTCTTACCACACTCAACTTCATATCAGTACCCCCACAATGGCAAACCGAACCTCTACCCACTCGCCTGAAACTTTGTAACTTCCCTATCACACCACTAGACCTCACCTCCTCTAGATCAGTCTCTTACTCCCACTACAAACTGTCAGTCAGAACTAACCCTCACTCCTCATTAAGACATACTAAATTACTACACAAACTAACTAAACTGTATCTTCACCTACTCCACAAACTCATTCACTGTGGTGAAATTCACCCTAATCTAGGGCCCAGCATAACACCCTGCACAGACTCTAATCAGCCAAACCCCCTATACTATTGACCTACCTCCTCTCTCCTCTTCATTAACATAAATGCAAGAAGTATACTTAACAAAATACAGGACCTTCATGCCCTTCTAGCTGTATATAAACCAGAAATAGCAGTGCTAACTGAAACATGGCTTAAACTAGAACACAATAATAATGAGATTATAGCCCCTGACTATAACATAATACGCAGAGATAGAGTAGAGAAAAAGGGAGGTGGCGTAGCGATATTGTTCCCAAATCATCTTGCCATTGAACAAATTAATTATAATACCCAAGAATTCAAAGGTGTTGAGCTAATCCTTGCCAAATGAAAACTAAACTCAAACAAACATATCATTATTGCAGGTGACTACATTCCACCAGGCAATAACACTACTATAATGGAAAACCTGTTAAACTGGATCTCAAACTCCATGCCACAAGAAACTGTACTATTAGGTGACTTTAATATTGACTGGCTGAACTGCTCTAGCCACACTCCAACTACCCACATTAGCCTTCATATATTTACCCAAATTATATCCACCACAACCAGAACAGACAAAACCTCAAAACATGAATCCGTCTTAGACTGGATTCTGTTATCTGACCCCATTCTAGCATGGCACTCTGGCTGTCTACCTGACAGTCTAAGTGATCATCAACCAACCTACCTAATTTGGAACAGACCCCATTACATAAGCCAACCCAACCTCAGAGTAATACATAACAAAAAGACCTTTAAAACAACTGACTTCATCAATTCACGACAAAGATGTAATTGGACACCCCTAAAACTACTATCTCTAGATCAGTAGTGTCCAACCCGCGGCCCGCGGGCTGCATGCGGCCCTCAGAGCTCTTCCATGCGGCCCGCGACCCTTAAATTTAAATTTAAATTTAATTTCACTTTTTTTCCGTGTGTTTACACGTCCGCGTAGTTTTGCTCTTCTGCGCATGCGCCAACTTTCTTTTATTTACGTTTTTCCCATACCAGCGTCTTTGCACTGGTATGCGCATGCGCGAAAACACCGTTCGGGCGGTTTGTATAAAAAAGAAAAGCTGCAGGAAGGAGCGTAGAATCGTTGCGTAGCCGTAGAAGAGAGAGGATATATTTCATTGTGTACAGTACACACCGACTACTCACTACTAAGGAAAGGTAAGTTACAAGATGAAAGTGTTGAAGTTAGTGTTACGACTACTAGACTGATGAAATGCAAGATGTTGCATATCAATCAAATGAGTGACTTAATGTGCAGTATGGTAGTCTTAGTCTACTTAGCCAATAGAACAATCGTTTGTTTACTGTACTGCACTTACCTGTGGTCTACTCTAGACATGCTACCTATAGTTAAGAACTCATGAAATGCATTTCTAATGCACTGCTCTTGGCATTAAGAGTTGAGTCAAATTCAACAAAGATGCTCAACAAGCATTGCGTAGGTAGGAGAACAAGATGACTTTAGAATAGATTCTGAATATGCATTTTAATACATCCCCTGTTATTCTAGCAATTTTCTAAGTTTATAAGAGCAATATTTAAAATGTATCCCTATTTTTTGGGCCTTTCTACCCCATTAGGTCAGTCTTTGTCCAGATTTCTTGGGTTAAGAGGTGGAGAGGTATGGTGCAGGTATGAATGTGAAACATTATTCAACAAATGACTTCAGTGCAGGAAATACAATCTCTGTGTTATCATAAACTGCAGAACCTGTACATTTAAAAATGTGGAATTGATCTCGTTAAAGCAAAAACAGTTTGAAAAGTAGATTGAACAATGTTTTTAAGGGTACGTTAGCATTACGGTCATACAGGTTTCCCTTACAAAATGAAATTACACGACACCTTCACTGTCGCACAACTGAAACTATGCCTAGTGTTGTCCAGCACACATTTCACTGGCTGGCGGGATGTGACTGCTGTGCTTGCTCGTCCCCCCCCCCCCAAAAAATGAAATGAAATGAAAGCTGCTGGACTAGGCTTATTCATGTTTGCCCTTTTCAGGTATCTGATCAAGGAACTGCATGCAGCAAGCAGTGACAGTATCCACCAGTGCACGGTTACATCTAGTTTACAGGCACTGGACGCCTTGCAGATAGCTTGCTAGTTTTAGACAGCGTTCAAACCTTATTTGTATTATTTTTATCACTTCAGAGCTTAGTTGCTGTTTTATCGCACGCTGACGAGATTGCAGTCAATATCTTTACGTATTTCTCATTAGTCACAGATAAAGTTTCAGTACTGTAGTTTGTAAATGGCGACAAGTAGCTAACTGTTTAAAATACTTTAACTCAGTTTCTGGCTCGTACGCAGGATCTTAAGGACACAAAGGCTGTACAGTGGAGCCCCGCTGGTGTCAGTTTTCTGAGAATAAACAGACTGCTGTGGCTTGGGCATTTGGTCAAGTTGCATTGCACCACTTGGTTACGGGAACTCTTTCGATAGCCTATTGACTCACGAAGTCGGTCAAGATGCCATATCCCAGAGTGTTCACTGTCTTCCTTGCTACTGCAATTTGCTTGGACTATGTTACGCCTTTTGTGGCTGGGGCAGCCTGCGAGCCCATCAGGCTCCCTATGTGCAGCACCATGCCCTGGAACATGACCAAAATGCCTAATCATCTCCACCATAGCACGCAGGCCAATGCCATCTTAGCCAGCGAGCAGTTTGAAGGTTTGTTAGATACCAAGTGTAGCCCGGACCTGCGTTTCTTCCTTTGTGCTATGTACGCCCCGATCTGCACCTTGGATTTCCAGCACGAGCCCATCAAACCCTGTAAGTCTGTCTGCGAGCGCGCTCGAGCCGGCTGCGAGCCGGTGCTCATCGAATACAAGCACACCTGGCCCGAGAGCTTGGCTTGTGAGGAACTGCCTGTGTACGACCGTGGGGTGTGCATTTCGCCCGAAGCTATTGTCCCTAATGAGGGAGCAGGTAAGTACAGCCGAGAAAGTGGCAAAAAGATTAGGATGAGTTCGTAGGGGTGAGAAAAAAGGTGGGGTGGCAGATGGGTGCTACAGAATGCTTCAACATCACTTTATTATGTCGTAAAGTTCCTCAAAGTAACTAAAGTTTAGTTACTTTGAGGAACTTTACGACATAATATAGAATTATTATAAAACTATTGCTTTCCCATATAGTCTCACTATTTTGTCTCCAAACTTAAATCAATATTATTATAAAACAGAGAGTTATAGAAGTATGTGCAGTTTTCCTTCCCTTTCCTATGCTGAACATAAAATCTCCATCTTTATAAGATGCTGACTTGTTTCTTGTTAGATAGTTAATAATAAATGTCTCATTAAAAGAATCACATTATTTGCTTACTTTAAAGCGGGATATATTTCCATACAAAAGTTCAGGTGGTGACAACCTATTAGCAAAAACAGCTGTAAAACTTATGTCCATAGACTCGGATCAGTGCAAAACATAGAAAGGGAATATATCCTAATACCTCAGTTAAAAAAGTGATGAACTTTTTGATGGCAAATTCTTATATTATAAAATTATGAAGCACTTGAAGCATCTGAGTACAGGGGCTTCAATAATTGCTATGAGTTACCTTCAGGCAGAGACAGGAGTCAGTGTGTTGATAGGGGTCCTTAATGTTTCAGTATAAAATTGGTTAATCTGGATTACATTTACTATGTAAATACTGTTTAAAAATATTTGGAATTTCTAGGTTTCTGTTTAGGTATGTGCATTATACACATACACTGATACAACTTGTATTTCCAGTGAACTGAATACTTACAGTAATAAGACCCAGCTGCTAAAGCTGGTAACTGCAGAGGTTTAAATGGAGAAGTGCTTCTTGTAATCCTGGCTCATACATTTGCAGAAGGAAATGAGACTCATTGAGGTACAGCTGTTTTAACCTACTCCTTTAATAGTACAAATTCAGCTTTTGTCATGCCTTATGCATCATTTTACAAAAATACATCCTGTTAGTCAAAACCATACTGAAGTTCAACCTCAAGAAGAGTTTAACAGAGATCCATTGATGTTTTGTGTGCTATAATGGAAAAATTGAATTATTACATTTCTGTTCTAACAGTTAATAGAAATTCTGTGATATGGGTTGCAGAATGTCATAGGTCACATAGGATATGTATGGGTTTGCCTTTCTTTCAAAAAATACTGAAATGTAATTATACATTTATTTTATAAATTGTATTCAAATAGCAGTTTGTAAAAATTACAATAATATAACAATAGTGTTTTTTATGTACCACTTTGCTGGACTTTTGCTTTGAGACATTTCCTTTGCACTTTGATGATCTAGATTTGTATTTGATAAATGTAGAATAGATTATTGATGCAGATATGTACTTTTTTAATGTTGGGTATTTTGTGTTACAGTTAAGAATTATTTGCTGTGTGCTGTACAACGTTTTTCTCTCTTTGACGTAGTTAGAAAAATCAGAACCGATGGTTGCAGAGCCGCTGCTCATTAACTGTAAATTGAAAACTTGTTAGAATTCTTTTAGTTATTTTGGACCTTATGCCTGCTCTTACAATAGTTGTAACATTCAAGCAGGTCTTGATTGCAGGGCTGGTATGCAGTAACTTAAGTGAAAGGGTTACTGTCGCATTCGTGTATGGGACACAAAAAAAAAAAGTATTCGTGGGTTCTGTTCAAGCAGCTTGTACAATCGCTGGTCTGAGCTGTGTCTTTATTGTAGCTGTATTCTTTATTATCTTCATCAAGTTAGATCTGGGTTCAGTTTTGGCAGTGTTAAAGTTTACTACTCCCTGGAGAATGGATGGAATGGAATAATTTCTTGTATAAAGGTATCCCTTCAGATATCTGGAAAGAGGATGGGCTGTCAGAATCGGATGTAGAAGACTACAGGGTTGGGAGGGTGACCTAATGGTTAAGGTGTTTGCCTTACAAACACAAGGTGCAGGGTTTGAGTCTCACAAGGGATAATTGGCTAGGCTTAAAATGGCTCGCAAGGGCAGTTAGCCTAGTACTAACCTATGAACCTAAAATTATATTATACAGGTCTCAAGTGAAAGAACTGCCTTTATCAAAGAACAAAGTGCCCTTTGATATGCAACATTCCATGCCAAAATATCTGAGAACTAAAGTCCTCCTTTTTTTCCTCCTGAAATCATTAGAAGACTTTGTTTATTGCGCATTTGTCTTCCTTCTGTATTTTTAAAGCCTTTTAAATTATGGGTTGGTGTGTGCCCTATTATATCCCAGAAATATATATATTTTTTTCAAATCCAGATTTTTATGTTTGCACGTACCAGGATTTTTGCAGCTACAGAAATAATTGTTTTGCCCATGTAAGTACTCATCAGCTGCAGAAGTGAGATACTTTTTTACAAATCTGAGCATTTTTGTTCAAAGAAGTGAATACTATGCATTTTGAGTTTGTAGGCATATCCAGGGTAAAACTGATAATCATTTTTGTGGTTGCTTAAAACCCTGTGTATACACTACCAGGATCTAATTCTAAGTAGATGTTTACATATAATTTTAAGTCAAGATCCCAGTATTGTTGTCGGTTCTACTACACTACAGGGTTGTTTGTGGTGGTCATAGGCTTGCAGATGTGGTGTTTTCAGTGTGAATGAAAGTCATACAAATCAGACATGACCATCTTGGCACATTTACTCCCTGTTGATGTCTAAACGTCCTCATGGATAAAAATACACCTGAGTAGAAAATCCATACCAAGAGAATAATAATCTTGACATACCTCAGAGGAAGAGCATATATCAGTATCTCTACCTTAATTTGTAGTCTTTGATCATGCTCATAAGTTTTTTTTTCCTCAGAGGAAGTAGTAAGGACATTAGCTGTGAAATGTTTATACTGGTGATGGGGGGGGGGTCATTCTAAAATAACTTGAGTGGGTCATCCAAGTTGTGCACCAAGCAATGGTCTGAAAAGGTCAGTCATATAACAGTTTTTTTTATCCTGGTGCCAACATATGTCACTTTGTGAAACTATGAAATATCGTCCCACTGTCTGACCTAATGTATACTTTGTAGTTCTAGGCTTGTTGGACATCATGATGCAGGTCTGTGAAAGCTGCCAATGTCATGTTTTCATAACATAAATCACTCTCAGATCCATGATTGCTAGAAATGTATTGATTGAAGTCTGTATTTCTGTGCTGATAGTGTGGTAATGTTACTGACATGTTTAGGATTAGGAATATGTAATACTGGTCATGCAAAACGCCCCACTTGCTACAAATTTCCGAAGTCATTCAGTCAGTCAGGCATGTGTTGCAGGAAAAAAGAACATATTAATGGGCATTCATAATAATGCAGTCTACTTTGCAGGAGAGGCATGCTACTTTTTCCCCAATTCAAACCACAAAATATGGTTTCTCTTCAGTAATTGAAATGGAGACCAGTTGGGTAGTGGATACAGAGTTTGTGCAGGTCCATAGATTTCACAGTATTTATTTTAGTTTGCATAAGTTAGAGTTAGTGGATATGATTTAATTTAATTAGTAAGTCAGTCAATATACATTTTTATAGAAATTACAGACATTGGGATTGTTATAGGAGCAGAAGGATTAACAAAATATATCATAATCTTAGATTACTGCATAATGCTATATTTCCTTTGGTTAGTGAAAGTTTTATACAACTTTCTTATTGTACTTCTAAATTAATTGTTTTCAATGCATTTATTAATAAGAATATTTCAAGTACACACTATTAAAACTGGTGTTACTATGATAACCTTCTGTACACCTTCATTGTCTGGAGGTTATGGGGGGATGATAAAAGGGGCTTAGCTTGTGATCACTGAAGGTGTTTGTACTCTCAGCCAGCCATACAGTGAACATTCAAAGATCATATCACAATTGTTTTATTTATTATTTTTTGTTAGGTTAGTTAGTCAGGTAGAGCAGGCAAGCATGTCAGCAGAGGAGTATGGCAAGCTGACAAGGAGCCAGTTGGCTGAAATGTGCCAGACTAAAGGACTTGTGTATGCTAACCTGACTAAAGCAGACATGATTGCAGCTTTAGGCACAGCTGCATCACAGAACAGCAACATTGAGGACAATCCGACTGGCTGTGGAGATGTAAAACTCTCAGAAAATGGACAGTTCAACCTTTCCACATAGGTCGGACTTAAAATCCATCTGGAGCTAAAGAGACTTCAGTTGGAGGCCAAGGGTTTGGAAAGAGTGTGTGAGTGTGTGTGTGAAAGTTAGTTGGTAGTAACTTTTGAGCCAGAAAAAACATCATCCTCATGGATAGAGTGAGTCCCATGCACACGTGTTTAACGTGGTTTACAGTGAAATTGGTATGTTGTCTTGAGATACAACAGAAAGGAACTGGGGTCTATATTCAGCAATGGAATAAGGATTGAATAACATGGCTTTGGATTTGTAGATATTCTGTAATGTAAAAGATTATGGCAAAATAACCATGCTTGCATTCAATTTATATCTCCTGCAGAACAAGATGAACTCAAAATGCCCCAGAAGCTACAGTTGGCAATGCATAGTTATCATAGCACTTTCTAAGGCTGCATTGGTCTTGAAGTCTGTCTGTAAATGAAAAGTGCTCCTTATATTGAGAGTTCGAGCTAAGGTTCAAAACAATTAATTTTCTAGCTAGCGTGTGTAGTAAAATGGAAGCCTTCAAGGAAATGTGTGTGTTAATTTATCTTTGCTTATGGGAGGGGGTGCAATTGGTGCAGAAGGAGAGGGTGGTGACCCCTCTCATCTGTTCAGATGTTCGTATATGTCTGTCTTATTTTTAGTCTTTTCCCCTCTATAAATTTGTCATTTTCTGGTAAATCGATGAGGATTAAGTTGCCGGCTAAAGCTAAATGGTGACATACACTTGAGTTTTAGAGTTCATATCCTTCAGAAAATGCATCCTAACTCAAATCCTGTTATTGCAACTTTCTAAGTTTATAAGAGCAGTTTTTAAAATGTGTCCTTTTGGGGCTTTTTCCACTTCATTTATTAGGCTTTACCTGGTTTACCAGATTTCTTGCCCTGTCAGGTTTTGTGGTATGGGGTGGATGTTGGTGGGGGGGGAGTGGTCATGATTGCTGGACACAGCAACTGTATGTACAGTATAATAAACATGCTTCAGCTTTCTAGTCTCTGGGGAAAAAAAGATTGTTTATGATAGAATCTGTGACTGTGCTGTTACTAAACTTGTCAAATGCAATGTGGCAGAGAGAAGAGGGGAAAGAATTACAGGACTGATGGATTCAGGGAGCATGATTGTATTAGTTATAATACACAGTGTCTGTAAGCATAAAACAAGTAGTAAAAAGAAAATGTATCATTTCCTGCAAGTGTTGTGTGTTTTTTGGTTGTATGGTTTGCATTGTTTTTCGGCATAATTGATACAACTATATTGTAAAGCTGTGCACAGTTTTCAGAAAATATTTTTGGACTTGGGTTTGGGAAGGTAATGTGGAGTTGTTTGTAGTGAAAATTTAAAACACCTCGATAATCAAACTTTTTCATGCATTATAGTAGTTGTGTCTTAAAAAATAAAGGGCTGCTTTCTTTGTGTAAAACAGGATATTTAAGCAAACTTGTCCTTACTTAACTTGTGTGTGGCCAAAGCCAAAAAGTAAGCATCAGATTTCTCTTCTGTCCTGGCTAATGAGACACCCGATGATGGAAATGAATGTACTGTAACAGAAGGGGAGGGGGTGAAGAAATAAAGTAACCTCAAAGAAAAAGAAGAGTAGACAGTGGGAGACAGACACAAAACATTAATATTTTTTTCTAATACAGTGTTAACGGATAGATTTCTACTGTTTGTGGGAATTGTAAAGTTGGCTAAGCAATTTGAGTGTGATGTTTATGTTTCAGGTTGATATTGCAAACGTTTCTGATGGAGTACAAACAGTCTTTTTGGAGGGAAGGGGTTCTTGTCATTTGGACCACAACAATGTTCTGGGGATAGTTACTTTTATTTTATAACAAAATGTTTGTATTTGGCACGTAAATGTAGTTCCACTAGGAAGAATTTTGGTACAGGACATAGAAAATGGAGGTAACAGATGAGAGTAATCAATGTGTGTGTCTGAATGACAATAAGGAAATAGCTGCAGGATAAAACTGAATTGCGGATAAATACAGAATACACTGTTATTTGGACCAATTTTAATTCCTGTCTGATAGTGGAGTAGAAAAGGAAAATACACAATTAGGAGATGTGAATGTTGTTGTGTCACTAGTGTCTTTTGGCTTTTCCTGGTTAGGGGTCGCCACAGCGAACTCCAGTCTGCTAAAGATTGGTAGTAGATTTTACGTGCCGAGTTACCAGCCCTGATGCACAACCTTCAACGAAGGTACGCCCATTCACGCATGTCTCCACACTGAAGATGGTATAGCTGAGAATTGAACCAGACAGCAACACACAACCGCAGCACCACCACCACGGTCTAATTAGGAGGTGTGAATATTAGTCATTAATAAATATAAGCATATTACACAAGTGAAACAGTCTCTGCCAAAGTGACCCTCCAGCATATTACTACCCCTCCTCCCATTCTGCCCTAACTGAGGTGGGTTCATAGGTTCATAACTAGGCTATCTGCCCTAGGGCATTTATAAGCCTAGCCAGAATGTGTTTGGCTTTCACCACCCATTTTAAATTTATTTTGCTATGCCCTTTTTCGAGGTTAGTATACTGTGCCTCTGTCTAACAGTGACACAGAAATGATACCTGGGGTAAACCTACGATCGCCCATCCACTCATCAAGATTCCTCTTGAAGAGAGTCAATGAGGGACTCTGCCTAACCTGGACTGGGATTTTATTCCAGAGTGAAGGGAGCCTCTGGGTTATGAATTTGTCCCTCCAGCATGTCCTATTTATTTCAGTGCTGAGGTTCAAGTCTCTCGAGTGCGTAGCTCGATGGGATTTGGATTTTCTGAGGTGCAGCATGTCCATTAATTCCGGGTTGGACATGGCTTTATACGTCAGGCACAGATTGCCTCTGAACAGGCGGTATGCCACTGAGTAGCGCTGGAGTTTCTTTAACCGGGCAGCATATGGCATCTGTTTGAGCCCTTTGATCCTCTTGGTGAGGTACTTTTGGGGTCTTTCCAATTGCTGCAGGTGTCTGGTAAGGTCCATCCCAAAAGGGGCATTGTACTCAATTATGGGCCTGGTGAGGGTAAGATGCTACTCAAGGGCAGGGTCATACCGACCTGGTCTGCATGCTCAGAGAGCTCCTTTATGTCTCTTTTCATGTAGTCCAGGGAGGTACGTCTCAGGTCATTCACACCAGCATGGACAATGACCGAGTCATATTTGTACTTGCCTTGCAGTGACCTGAGTGCTTGTGTTGTGGCGGATCCTAGCGCCCGACAGGCTGCTCATCGTGACCCTCTTCTTGTTCAGCCTGGTGAGCGGGACGTCAGTGTGCCTGACGATAGTCACCTATTACAAGTGTATCAGGTGTGTTGTTTAGTCTTAAGGGCTGTGACTGCTCGGTACACTGGCTTTCTGAGCTATGTGTTGCACGTGTTTTGTTTTGGGGTAGCGGTTGCTTGGGTGTCTGCTTTGGAGGTGTCTGCTGCTTAAGCAGATAAAATCTCAGGACATTTGCCATTTTTTTAATTTTTGTCAGGACACAACTGCCCAAAGAGGGACTGTCCCTCGCAAAGTGGGACAGGTGGTAACCCTAATTGAACTATGCTGACTCATTTGTAAAATTACTTGGTAATTATACAGTCTGAATAATTCATTACAATATTTCAGTTTGTTATACTGTTCCATTGGTTATTCGTCAGTGCTGTCTATACTAGGCAAAATGACTCAAAAGAAAGGGGTGTTAAAATCTGTAGTCTAGTGAACGTCCATCAAACTAATATGAAACGGAGGTCAATATGTATATATAATATATATTGATTGTGGCCTTTTCCAGTAGGTATCTGTCTGCATGTCTGTCTGTTAACTGACTATGTAAGCTAGTCTGTGAACATCTCAATGCATTCGTGCTTGAAGTGTTTTTGAAGCATTCCTGAATTTCACAATTGCCTGTTGCAATTACTGAAGTAAGCATCACGAGTGCAAATTACATACAAAACAAGGCATTATGACAAAAAATACTTTTTGTCTTAATTAAATAAACAAACCAGCCACAATTGAAAGGTTTTTAAATATATTTAATAATAAACAATAAAAAGAATAAGACAATATTCAATAACTCAATGAATAAAGTGACACAGTTCAGAATTGCAGGAAATACATTGCAGGACAATCTCAAAATACAGAAAACATCTACTAATCTTGCTATATTGCAATCTGTCCCTAAGAGAGGTTACTTATCTCTCAGAAATGTGCCTAAGGCCCCTGGCCTAAGCCCTGGAACTGGAAGTCATAAAACAGTAGTAAACAGTTTTACATTTGAAACCTGTCATTTTGTCTGTTTCCACACAAAAGATTAAAAGAACTTCTGGCTGCAGTGTAGACATCCTGTCTTGTTGATGAGATAACACAGTCGTAAAATATTCACTTCATTTGTTACCTAGCTGCTAGCTAGCATTTGGCAAAACTCCTTCTCTTTCAAGACAGACAGTTATAAAACAATTCACAATTCACAATTCACTTCTGTTCTTACTGTTGTCAAATTTAACTCTTTATGTTCCAACTTCTACCTTACAGCACACATCTGCATGCCATAGGTATAGTTACAATACACACATCTCTGTTCTTTCCCAGCAGGGTACACTGGTTACATTCTTGAAGCTCAGTACAGAACATACAGTTCAACACACACTTCTGCACCAGTAGTTTAACATACACATATGTATAGTGTTTTTTTTACATTTGTAAGACAAGCATAGGAAGCATATTAGTATTCAAAAATGACACACAGAATTATGTACATTGTACAAAATAACATCTAGCTGGGCTGGCAGCCTCACAACCGCTTTACCCAAAACTAAAGGGATGATGATGCATTTGTTGGCATTTGGCTTGCGGTCATGTGTATGGCACCAGTCATTTGTTTGGGTGAGACCCTCTTATTCAGAATTGTTTTATTAAGTCAGTGATGTGAATTCTTTACTTAAGGGGACATATGGAAAAGGCACGGAATGTAGCATAAGCAGAAGGCCAGTACAGATGGACACTGAAGTACTAAGCTAGTGTAAGGGGACATATGGAAAAGGCAGGGAATGTAAAATACACAGAAAGCCAGAACAGAGGGACACTGACGTACTAAGCTAGTGTAAGGGGACATATGGAAAAGGTAGGGAATGTAGCATAAGCAGAAGGTAGTACAGAGGGACACTGATGTACTAAGCTAGTGTAAGGGGACATATGGAAAAGGCAGAGAATGTAGCATAAGCAGAAGGCCAGTACAGAGGGACACTGAAGTACTAAGCTAGTGTAAGGGGACATATAGAAAAGGCAGGGAATGTAACATAAGCAGAAGGCCAGTACAGAGGGACACTGACGTACTAAGCTAGTGTGAGGGGACATATGGAAAAGGCAGGGAATGTAGCATAAGCAAAAGGCCAGTACAGAGGGACACTGAAGTACTAAGCTAGTGTGAGGGGACATATGAACAAGGCAGGGAATGTAGCATAAGCCGAAGGCCAGTACAGAGGGACACTGATGTACTAAGCTAGTGTGAGGGGACATATGGAAAAGGCAGGGAATGTAGCATAAGCAGAAGGCCAGTACAGAGGGACACTGAAGGACTAAGCTAGTGTGAGGGGACATATGAAAAAGGCAGGGAATGTAGCATAAGCAGAAGGCCAGTACAGAGGGACACTGATGTACTAATCTAGTGTAAGGGGACATATGAAAAAGGCAGGGAATGTAGCATAAGAAGGGCAGTACAGAGGGGAAACTGAAGTACTAAGCTAGATGGAAGAGAATAGTCATTGCAAATTTGTTGGCTTAATGTTGTGGATTGTAATACTGTAGGGCTGCTAATGTTGACATTTTACCTACTTTGGACGGCTGGAGTGGTTTTCGCAGTGTGAATTGGTAGTACAGTAGTAGTGAATTAATGACAGTGTCAGTGTGTGCCAGTTTTTTTTCATTGCAAGTGAATGACTTTTCTTGGGTAGCATGCAAAGTACACAGTATTTAACTTGAAACTTGATGGTACAGCTCTGATTATGTCATTGAAAGCTGCCATTCTTGTAGCAGTAAGAAACTGTTGATTACATGCAGCTAACTGCTAACCATACATGTTCATAGCTCTATCGCAGTCCATCTGAATTTCATGAATTATGAAGAACTTTTCAAAATGCCCAGTATTACTGGCACAGAGTACAGACCAACAGTCACAGTAAATGTGATGTGCTTTATGCGTAATGGGTGTAAGACTAATGGCATTAGTACTACAAATGAAACAAAGTGCCTCACTGGCCCTCATATGTAATCTGCCCAACAGGATGGGTAACTGTAAATTCACCCCAGGGATATTTTTGTGTTATTTTGCAGATGTGAAATGATCCCTTGAACACCATTAACATATACTACTACAAGTATGGATAGTTTTAATTTTTATTTCCTTATTTTTAATGTAAATTGTTAGCCATTGTTTTAAAAATTATATAACTAGGAATAAAGTAGTTAAGTTACTCCTCTTTTACTTTTCAGATGGCTTCTACATCTGGTCAAACCAAAACCGTGAAACGCAAGATAGCGGACGAAAGAAGAGTATTTCAGGAAAAATGGACTGATGAGTACTTCTTTGTTGAATCTCATAACAAAGCGCTCTGCCTTGTGTGCAGAGAAGTGGTATCCGTTTTCAAGGACTACAATTTAAAAAGGCATTATATTCAAACGCACCCCAAATTAAGTGAATTGCAAGGCGTGTCCCGTCAACAGAAAATATCAGAATTAAAAAAAAGTTTTACATTTCAACAACAGCTGTTTCGAAAATCAGCTACTCAACCGAATTCTTTACTGAAGGCAAGTTATGTTGTAGCAAATTTAATTGCGAAAAAATCCAAGCCATTTGCCGATGGTGAATTTGTTAAAGAATGCCTTGAAAGTGTAGCAGACATAATTTGCCCTGAAAAAAAATCAGAATTTTCTAAAATCAGTTTATCACACCAGACAATCGCAAGGCGTGTGGAAGATATAGCCAAATCTATTGAAAATACGTTGGAATCTCGGTGTGCAACTTTCAAGTATTACTCCATAGCTTTGGATGACAGCACTGATATTACAGATACGGCACAACTTGCCATATTTATTCGTGGTGTTGACAACGATTTCAATATTACTGAAGAACTGGCCTGTATGGTTCCACTGAAAGACACAACGAAGTCTGCTGATCTGTACAAGGCAGTAAAAGAAACACTGGCAAGATTTTCCTTGACCATCACAAACCTGTCTGGCATAGTAACTGATGGTGCTCCAGCTATGGTTGGAAAGAGGGAAGGACTAACAACACTGATGGAAGAAGATGCAAAACAGATCAGTAATGTGCGTTTCATGAAGTACCACTGCATTATACATCAAGAAAATTTGTCTGCACAGACTTTAAAATGGAAAATGTTATGAATGTTGTTGTTAAAACAATAAATTTCATAAGATCCAGAGGATTAAATCACCGCCAGTTTCAGGAGTTTCTGACTACTTTGGAATCTACCTATGGAGACATCTTGTACTTTACTGCAGTGAGGTGGTTAAGTCGTGGAAAAATGCTGAAACGCTTCTATGACTTACGACATGAAATAAAGTCCTTTATGGAGTTAAAAGGAAAGCCTGTACCTGAATTTGAAAGTGCAAGCTGGATGGCTGATTTAGCCTTCTTAGTAGACATCACTGCTCATTTAAACGACCTGAACTTGCGCCTCCAAGGGGAAAATCTATTAATAAATGACATGTTTCAAACAGTGACTGCATTTGAAATGAAACTTAAATTGTGGCACAGTCAGATTAAGAACAATAGCTTCATTCACTTTGCAACACTGTCTGAGCAAAGCCATGCAAATACTGAAAAATATGTGGCATTACTTAATAGTTTAGCACAGGAGTTTGAGAGCAGATTTCAAGATTTTAGAAAACACCAACAACAGTTCAGTATATTTGCTACTCCATTCTCAGTTGACATCGACATGTTGCCTGCAAACCTGCAACTGGAATGCATAGAATTGCAGTCAGATATGCAACTTAAAGAAAAATTTCTGCAAGCATCTTTATTTGACTTTTATAAGTTATACCTACCCAAAGAAAAATATCCATCACTTCACGAACACGCCCTGTTCATGACATCTCTTATGGGGAGTACATACATTTGCGAGCAGTTTTTTCTCGTATGAAGCATACAAAAATAAAATCAGAACAAAAATTTCAGATGAGCATCTTGAAAATACTCTTGCATCGCCACTACATCTATCAAACCTGATATAGACGCACTGGTATCAAAAGACAAGCTCAGTCTTCACATTAAAAAGGTTATGCTCATAATGTTTGTCTACTCTACTACACAAAAGAACAATCCTGACTTGACAGCCTGAACTTCCTGATATGGACACTTAAGTATAACAAGAACTAGGACCAATAAGTTTGAAATCTGCAAAGGTCTGTGCCTGGCTGCACCCTTGTGAACTGGTTTCACAAATAAACAGTGCCACTACTATTTTATTATAAAGTCACTTATTTGTTTAAATGTGAGAAATGCAGATTGGAGAGGCAACTGCAAAACAGCATGTGTGAGTTTACCTTGTGAAACTGGAGTGTGTTTTGGCATACTACCATGTTCTTTGTGTCTCCACAGTAAGTGGGTGAACCAAAGTTAAATGTGTTGTACCATCTGTTAGTGACAGTGAAACAAATGTAAAAATAAAAATTGTTCATTTTTTAAGAAGTAAGTGTCATCATTCCTGATATTGCCAGTGCCATATTTCAGGGACAGATTGCAAAGCTAGAAACAGAAGAATACATGAGCGCTTTGGACAACATATGGCCATTAAGGACATGATGGAAGACATGGAAACCAGCAAAATCACAGGTATGATCTCATACAAATTGAAAGGTTTGTACCTGTTAATTCTTTTTACAAATAAACTTTACTAAGATGTTAGAATGGATTTAACTGTTTTTTAAATAATTAGAAAGAGATATTGAAGTTTAGGTGAAATATTATGCATTTACTAATTTATTTATATTATTTATTAATTTATTTATTGTTCAAATTAACCTACAATACAGCCACATTAGTCCACATAAAGCAGTGTTTTTTTGCTCTTCAGTTAATGTATTTTTTTTTTTTTTTTTTTTGCTCTTCAGTTAATTTGAGACCTTTTTTTTTTTTTTTTTTGGTCCTCACCTGCCGTTTGCCCCCAGACCATTTTTGTTAACCCAATGCGGCCCTTGCAACTGAAAAGGTTGGACACCCCTGCTCTAGATGATGCCATGCAGTACTTTAACTCCACTTTCCTGCAAATCCTAAACTGTCATGCCCCCTCCAGAACTATAAGACTAAAAGCTAACTATGCTCCATGGCTAACTAAAGATACAAAGACTACAATGAAAGAGAGGGATCTGGCCTGGAGTCGATATCAAAAGAACAAAACCAGTAATGTGAGGCAAACCTACCAAGAACTTCGAAACAAAGCCAAAAAAAAAATCAAACTAGACAAAAGTAACTACTACAAAAACATGCAGGAAAAATATGCCAACAACCCTAAGAAATTTTGGGTTACAATAAATGGCATAATCCACCCAGGTAAAGCCACCACCCCAACCCCAGTACTACCAAACAACCATGGCAACATTCCCATACAATTTAACAAGTGTTTTACCGAAACAGTCCAAACCCTTACCAATGCCCTCAACACCACTAGCAGCCCTATACCAGGTGCTAGCAAAACCCACCCTACTACTCAAAACAATACCACCAACTTTTCCCTACACCCTGTACCCACTAAAATTATTTCAAAGCTCCTTAAGAAACTCAAACCAACCACACCAGCTGCTGACACCCTACCAGCCAAATTCCTTCAGATAGCAGCAGATGCCATAGCCTATCCCATGTCCATCCTCATAAACAGGTCATTTGCAGAATTCAAAGTCCCCACCCTGTGGAAAACATCACACATTATTCCACTGCACAAAGGGGGCAACTCCTTAGAACTCACCAACTACCACACAATCGCAATACTCTCACCTCTATCCAAGATATTAGAGAGAGTTGTACATTCCCAACTACTTCTGTACCTCTTACAAAACAACTTAATCTCCAAAACTCAGCATGGTTTTAGACCATCCCACAGCACCACCACAGCATTACTATAATTTACAGATATAGTTAACCACAATAGAAACAAGGGACTATTTGTATCTTCTATTTTCTTAGAATTATCTAAAACCTTTGACATGGTAGACGATAACATTCTTCTCCAAACTTTATCTACCCTACGCCTCAGCCCCTCCACTATATCATGGTTTACTAGCTACTTATCTGGTCGACAGCAAGCAGTCTTGTGGCATGACCAGCTGTCCCCCCTGCTACCAGTATCCATAGGTGTCCCTCAAGGATCCATCCTTGGCCCACTATTGTTCTCACTATTCACCAACCAAATCAATTCCTCCTCACTCACAGCATCAGTAGTACAATATGCAGATGACACCACCCTTATAAGTGCCGCCCCCACCTTAAAGGAATGTCAAATCCTCACCCAAAACACTTTTACTCTAGACAAAAACATGGTTCACAAACATCAAACTTATTCTTAACCCCCAAAAAAACTAAATTAATTAGTTTTGGCCCAGGTCATGCCCCCCCCCCAACAACACTTTTACCATTCACTCCAAAGATAACATTCAAATCACTCCAACTGCACACACTAAACTCTTAGGTGTAGAAATAGACAATAACCTCAAATTTGACATCCATATAGCACAAACCATTAAGAAAGTTAATAAAAAACTAGGACTTCTCTATAGGAACAAACACTTTATAACTAAACAAACCAAAGCTACTATTGCAAGAACTCATCTCTTATCCATCCTTCTCTATGCCTCCCCCATCCTTACTAATCTCTGCCAGAGTGATCTGAACAAAATGGAATCTTGTTATAACAAAATAGCCAAGTTTGCTACTGAAACCTCATACAGTTCCCACCACTGTCTTGCCCTTAACCAACTCAATTGGCTCAAGCTACCTCAACTACTTCTGTTTAAGCAACTCACAATAGTGCATAATCTCTTCTACCTTCCATAAAAAAAAACCTGCTCTTCAAAATATAATTAACCTCACATCCCTACCAGAGCCTTACGATCTAGTTCTCAGAACCTAATAAGCGTTAACAGACACAAAAATGATGCTGGCAAATCTCTCTTTCCCTGCACTATTGCCAAAATCTGTAACTCACTATCTAGCCAAATAACCTGCAATATTCAATTTAAGAAACTCCTGAGAATCCACTTCTCAAACAATTGGCTTTGTTCATGCTACTCCCCAGGTTAATTTGCACCAATACCATGTTCAATGATTCTACTAAAAGTCCCCTAATTCCTTTCACTGTAAAGCTTAATAATCACTGGTTATTTCTGTAACAAAATATTGAGAGTACTCATAATTTAGAAAGACAACATTTTTTTTTCTTGTGTTTATATTTTATATTCTATACAAACCCTACTACTAGAATGCTGTATGATGACTTTACTAAAGGAATTGTTAATCTATACATAACTTATGTTTCTATGGAACCTATATCTCTGTATAATATTCTTATGTAATTTCTTTATGACATGCTATTGAAGCTTTTTTCCCCGGGTGTTTTCCGGTTAACAAATGTAAAATAAAATAAAAATAAATAAATACAATGTAATAGATAAAATCTATCCATATCTTAGAAATACCTGAGAATAAGCAAAATTTCTCCCACCTGTGTAAATATTCACTGTAGTTCTAGTCAAAGCTGCTGAAAAGTGCATACAAGCAGGGTAAAGACTTTCAATTCTTAAAGCAATGTTCTATGTCAACCTCCTGCATAAGTAATGCAGTTCGTTGTCTGACCTTACCGTTATGTCTTTTTAATGTTACAGTGAACACCTCTGCTTTGGATCATGGTTGAAAAGGGTCCACAAAGCAGTCCACTAACCCAGTTAACAAATGTAAAATAAAATAAAATACAATAAAAAATTGCCATAATTAGTACTTTAACAAAATGACTTAGGAACAGCTTATTTGCTGAATTTCAAGTTTTACATCCTACCCCCAAATTCAGCAAGCAGCCATGCAGGAATAAGTTATTCCTGCATGGCAGGGACCATTCCTGTGCAACACAGCAGCACGCCATGCATCTGTATGAAGGTGCGCTGCCGTGCTGTAAAACGGACATGGTTCCGTGTACGAGCACAGGGTGTGTGTCTGAGAGCAGAGCTCTCACAATACACATGCACCCTGCACTCCAGAATTGCCTTTTGGTAATTTAAAATGAGCGAGAATGCTAGTAACACCCCAACGCATCAGGGTAAGAAATCTGGTCAAAGCCATAAAGGACAATCATCCATACCAATGCAAAAGTGGATAGAATAACACATGTATCACAAGCACATAGCGCACACCTCCCAACCCATCAGAGTAATGAATGTGGCCAAAGCCAAAAGGGATAATCATCCCACAAAGCAGAAAGTTGATAGAATAACAGCTTCAGCATTAGCAGGGATATTCTGAAAGGTACAAATAAAAAAACACAACAAATAACTTTTTTTTATAAATGCGATAAAGTTTAAGCATAGCTTCATGGGTGTGCCCGTTGCTTAGCTATGCTTTGTCCAGCTTAAACAGCACAAGAAGTTAAATAGCAAGAGACATCCAGATTAAGCAGTACTGCAATAGTGTAGTGGTTACAGCGTACACTTTGTAAACAACCATTCCTAGTCCAATCCCCACTGTAACCAATTCGCATTTTATATGTGAAAGCAGTACATAAACATTTTTTTTATAATTAGCTATGAAATAACATATATTTGTTAACCAGAGCACTGTAATAGGTCCAGATGTGAGGTGTCAGTGTAATAAAGTTGTGAAAACCCCATATAAACACAAGTTCCCCATACAGTATAGTCACGCATGAATAAATGTAATGAAAGCACATTGGTGGGTGTCAGGGACAGTAAACAAATGTATAATATGTAATAAATGATGAATCAATCCCATATAGCAGATAGTCTATAAAATAAAAAATAAGCAATTGTAAGCATTGCACAGCTCTGCTTACCAGGTGTAAGCATTGTGCAAATATGACTGCTAAGCAATGAGTAGCCCAGCTAAGTGGATTTGCCTATTGGTGAGCAATGCTGAACATGCCCCTTTAAGCACTGCCAACCTTAGCTAAGCAGGTTTGCCCGTAGCGTGGCTTAGCTCAGCATATTCAAAACCATCCAATCACAGGAAAGGGTGGGAAATCAGCCGTATTTAAACCCCACTGGTGGGAATACAGCTCATAACTGGTTAATCTTCTCACTGTAGGCAGTATGGCAGGTGCTGGTGAGGGCATGCGCTTCCGGGTGCAGCACTGGGACATACAGGAGTCCAAGGTCATGGTAGGACTCCTGGTAAATAACCATGATGAGAGACTGCTGCAGGGCCAGTACCTGGGCTCCCAATATAAAGTGGAAGCCTGGGACTGTCTCACCCATGATCTCACCAGTGCCACTGGTATCCCTCGGACTGGTGAGCAGGTCTGGCACCACTATGCTGACTTGAAGCAGAGGAATAGGGAGCTCTTGGATGAGTGGGAGCAAGGCAGAGGAGTGATGTCCCAGCAGTGTGCAAGTATTCATATCAATAACTGTTTACCAAAGTCCAGCCTGTGTATGTGATGGATAGGTATGCCTAAATATTTTTCTATTCCCTTTACAGCTGCAGCTGAGCTGGCTGTGAATCAGGAAGCCCATGCTAGCAGGTTGCAAAGGCTGCATCACAAGGCTGGTGAGTAACAATCCTGCTTGTAGTAGTCATACCAAATAAATATAAAGTAGTAGAAAGTCACCTGGAAGTATAAAAACTGTGTAAGTGTTGAACTGAATAAACCAGACAATATGACAGTAATATTCCCATATAGGTGATAATTCAATAAAACCGTAACTGCCTGGCAATAAAGTTTTAAATCCTGGACTGGTTGTGTTTACTCTGGTATTGTATGGCATTTAGTATTGCAGTCTCTGAATAGTAATGTTGTGTTAACCACTGTTACCCACACTGTGCTACATAAAAAATATGTCTAGGAATGACTGTATAAGACTGTTGTAAGTACAAGGTCTGATTGTACAACCAAGAGAGACTTAGACATAAAACACTGAAGTAATAGACAGCAGTTTCTAAATAGCTCACTCTGATGAAACTCAAATTGTAGTATTTTTAGCACACACAGCCATGGTTTGAATCCTGGGAGTGGTAGTAAGCTGTATGCGTAATCATACCTCTCAACTGTACAGACTTTCGCAGATTATCCAGATAATTGGCTCATATTTTTGGCCTGTTCCTCTGTCTCCCTGGCAAATCACTGGGATGATCTCAGAATTGTAGTCACTAAATAATGACATACATTTGATTTTCAGACCTCAAATCCTTCAGAAAAAGTATATTAAAACAAATCCTGTTACTCTAGCAACTCTCCAAGTTTATAAGATCCATATTCAATATATGTCCCTATTTGGACCCCCATGTTGTGAAGCTTTGTCTAGAGCGTGTGCATTATAGTTTCATAGTTTCATAGTATAGTACTAGGCTATCTGCCCTGGGTCATTTGTAAGCCTAGCCATAATGATGTGGCTTTTGCCACCCCATGAAATGGTACAAAAAATGTACAGAATAAATTTAGAATACTGTGCCTCTGTCTAGTAGTGACACAATGATGGTCCCCTTATATAATAGAATTAGTTTACTGTGCCCCTGTCTAGCAGTGACACAGATGTGACCCCTGGGGTAAACTTACGATCTCCCATCCACTCATCAAGATTTCTCTTGAAGACAGTCAGTGAGGGGCTCTGCCTAATACGAACTGGGATCTTGTTCCAAAGCATGGGAAGCCTCTGGGTTATGAATCTATCCCTCCAGCATGTCCTATTCATACTTTTGCCGAGGTTTAAGTCTTTAGCTCTCATGGTCCTGATGGATTTGGATTTTTTGAGTGGAGCATGTCCATCAGATCCTGATTGGACATGGCCTTGTACGTCAGGCAGAGATCACCTCTGAGCAGGCGGTATGCTACTGAATAGAGCTGAAGTTTCTTTAGTCTGGCAGAATAAGACATATGTTGGAGACCCTTGATCCTCTTGGTGAGGTACTTTTGTGGTCTCTCCAGCTGTTGCAAATGCCGGGTGAGGTACATACCAAATGGGGCATTGTACTCAATCATGGGTCTGATGAGGGAGGAGTATAAGGGTACAATGACATCCTTGGATCTGGATGTGAATCCCTTCATGATGAGGTGTGCAAGGTAGAATGTTTTTCTAACCACTTTGGCAACGTGGGTGTCAAATGAGAGGTCGCTGTCGACTTGGGTCCCTAGGTCTCTGATTACTTTTTCCATACTCAGTGGGTTGCTGTCTATGTGATAATTTGTGGGTACTTTGTTTTTCCCAAAGGGGATGACTATACATTTTTGGCATTTAGTTTAAGGCCGTGACTCCGGCACCAGTTGTCCGCTTTCTGTGAGGCCTTTTGTAGGATGTATGTGTCCGCTGGTGTATCAACTATGGCGCCTAGTTTGCAGTCATCTGCGAACTTTGTCAGCCACAACCCTCCCATGTTTGCTTTAACATCTGAGAAATAAATGCCGAACAAGAGGGGTCCCAGGACAGATCCCTGTGGGACACCACTTGTGACTGGCTTTGAGTCTGACATTGCTCCAGCGATTTTAACTTTATGGGTTCTGTCCTTTAGCCAGTTTGCAACCCATCTAGTGACATAAGGGTTTACGTTTAAGCTGTTGAGCTTATCTATGATGCCTGAGTGGGGTATTGTGTCGAAGGCCTTAGCCAAGTCCAGGTAGGCTGTATGAACTGCTTTGCCCTCATCAATGGCTCTAGTGACTGTTTTGAAAAAGTCAACCAGGTTCAAAAGGCAGGATCTGCCCTTTACAAAGCCGAACTGGGTGGGGTCAAGTGTCTGTAGGTCCCCTATGTCTCTGTTTATGAGTTCCATAATGATTCTTTCCATAGCTTTGCAGACCAGGCTGGCTAAGCTTATGGGGTGGTAGTTCCCAAGGTCTGTAGAGGTACCCCCTTTGTGGAGTGGGACTACTGTTGCTGTACACCAGTGTTCAGGTACATATCCTGAAGTAAGGCTAAGGTTAAATAGCATTTTTATGTGTGGGTTTAGCTCCTCTTGGAGTTCACGTAACACGCAACCCGGGATACCGTCAGGTCCCATTGATGCTGTGTTTTTAGCTTTGTTTAGGGCGGTTCTCACTTGGACATCTGAGATGACAGGGAGATTACATTCAGCTGGGATAAGTATTTCTTCTTTTGGGGGTGAGGGAGGGGAGAAATTTGCACTGAACCTGTCAGCCAGAATGTTGGCAATATCTGTGGGTTCAGTGTATTTTTTGCTGTTGTGAACTAACTCTGAGCATATCTGAGGGTTTCCACCCAGATTTCTAACATAGCTGAAGAAGGCTTTGTGGTTATCTTTAGTGTCCTTAGCGATTTTTCTCTCAAAGTTGGCCTTGGATGTTTTTATGAGACAACGTAGTTTTCTGCTAATGTTGATCAGAGATGTCTTCCCTTCATGGGATTTTGCTCTGACGTGCAGTAGCTTCCTTCTTTTGTTATACAATTTGTTAATGGCTGAGGTCCACCAGACAGGACGCTTGCCTTTGGTGGAGAGGGACTTGGATTTATTTGGGATTGCATGATCCATGCATTCTTGGAGATGTACATAGAAAGCATTTGTGAAGGATTCGGCATTGTGGGATGTGGTATCCACTGGCACAGTGGGCTTAAAGGATACCATCTCAGTCTTAAGAAGAGTGAAGTCTGCTTTTGAGTAGTTTTTCACTGTGGTCTTTTGTGCTGGGGGTGGAGGTGGGATATGTATATCCAGGGTGATTAGTTTGTGGTCAGATCTCACTAGTGAGGGGTATACTTCTGGTGTGGAGCATTTTGTCCCCATGTTTGTGATGATCAGGTCTAGTATATTATCTCCCCTAGTGGGAGAGGTGACTAGTTGTTCCAGTGCATTTGAATTTATGAATTCCAGGAACCTTTGAGCTAGGGTATTAGGGCTAGAATAATGTACCCAATCTATGTTTGGGTAGTTGAAGTCTCCCAGTATGATGGTATTTTGTGATACATTCATATCCTCCAATGTCTTCAGGAAGGCTGAGTGGGGTCCCTGAGATTGGGAGGGTGGTCTGTAACATGCTACCACTTGTATAGCAGTTTTGCCTATGGTTAGTTGCACCTGTATGGTCTCTGATGCTTCATGTGTTGCTACTAACCTGGAGGTGTGGGTGTCCTTGATGAATATGGACACTCCCCCTCCCTTTGTGGTTTGGCCCGGGTTTTGGGGACGAAAAGCATGATACGAGGTATAGCCTGGTAGCGCTGGGGTGCTCTCAGGAGCCTTGAACCAGGTTTCAGTTACTGCACAGACATCAATGTTCTCCATGCTGAGGAGTGCATCGAGTGCCTGCATCTTGAGATTTAGACTTCTGGTGTTGAGCAGCATTACCCTTAGTTTTTTTCCATTTTTGTTTTTTAAGGAGGTGGGTTTGTCTTTTGAGCCTTGCCTAAAAAAGGCACTATGGGGGTGGCAAGAGCCTTAGCCAATATCCGGAAGCCCAGTGGTGACAGGTGTAAGCCATCCCTTGCGAAGCAGCGTGGCTTGTCCAACATGTCATCCCAGGCAGACAGACATTGGATCCCCTTAGAATGACACCAGTACTTGAGCCAATTATTAAAGCTGATCATCTTGTCTTTGTATTGTGGTATCATTCTTGGTGAGGGCAAGATGCTGCTCAGGGACTGAGCCTGAGAGGGACATTAAGAGACTGAGAGGTATGTGCATAATATTAACTAGGAATCTGGGAATATGTGTAGAAACAGTCAGGTAGTGTTAACAAACATCTGCCCCCACAGGTCTTTCAAAATAAGAAAAGTGTAACTGCCTGGCAATAAAGTTTTAAATCCTGGACTGCTGGTGTTTACTCTGGTATTGTATGACCTGACATGAAGCATTCACCAACATCTGATATCAGAATAGTACTGTTGTGTCAACCACTTTTCTCGCACTGTGCTACATAAAAATATGTCTAGGAATGTCTGTATAAGACTGTTGAAATTAATTATAAGGTCAGATTGTACAACCAAGAGAGACTTACAAAGAAGACACTGAAGGAACAGACAGCGGTGTCTAAATAGCTCACTCTGATGAAACAGAAATTGTTGTATTGTTAGCAGACACAGCCATGGTTTGAATCCTGTGTTTAGTAGTAAGCTGTATGCATAATCATACCTCTCAAATGTACAGAATATCCAGATATTTGGCTCATATTTTTGGCCTGTTCCTCTTTTTTCCTGGGAAATCAGTGGGATAATCTCAGGATTGTAGTCACCACATAATAACATACATTTGAGTGTCAGATTTCAAA
This sequence comes from Protopterus annectens, assembly GCF_019279795.1. Taxonomy (NCBI): domain Eukaryota; kingdom Metazoa; phylum Chordata; order Ceratodontiformes; family Protopteridae; genus Protopterus; species Protopterus annectens. The sequence continues at coordinate 752,383,462 of NC_056734.1, forward strand.
TCCTTCAGAAAATATATATTAAAACAAACCCTGTTACTCTAGCAACTGTCTAAAAGTTTAAAGAGCAATATGCAAAATATGTCCCTATTTGTACCCAAATGTTGTCACGCTTTGTCCAGATGTTGTGCATTAAGAGATTGAGAGCTATGTGCATAATTACTACTAGGAATCTGGGAATATATGTAGAAACAGTCAGGTAGTGTTAACAAAAATTCCCTCCACAGGTCTACCAGGTCAGAGAGGTAGAATTTAGCTATAAGGCAGTTGAAGTATGCACTGTGTACAAACATACCACTTCCCAAACCAAAACCATAGAGTATTGTAATAATACCTATAGAGTAATAATTAGAGCAATGATCATTAAAGTTGTGAGTACTGCAAGGATATATAAGTTAACTGACACCCCCCCCACACCATATTTGCAACAATAATCTACACACACAAATCAATGGGTATGTTTACACCAAACCTACTGTTGGGACATATGGCCTATTGTTCAATAAATATTGAAATGTGTTTCTATTAATGTTCCATGTTGAAATACTATCATTGGTGGCCTGTTGCTATCAATGTAACCTGCATGCTGTTGTAATGGCCACTGTGGTTCCATATATGCATGTGTTCTGTTTGCTATGCAACTGTTCAAAATCTGGTGTTTTAGGTTAATGGGAATATCTATGCATGCTGTTATAACTAATCCTGGATTGTGTTGACTATTACTAATCCACATATGTTCTAAAACTGCAACACCATAGCACATTTGGGAAAGCCGGTCCCAGCAGACCCACTTCTCCCACCTCATCTGGCTGTGGCACCAGGCCTCAGCACATCTGGGACCCACCCCAGGACCTCCGTGTCCACTGGTCCTGCACCACTTTGGGTGGAACCACCTTAAGGGATGGGACTCCCCCCCCCCCCTGAGAGCAGGCGCAGACAGGATACTGTCACCCAAAATCAGTTCCAGGGATTGGTGCATAGCAAGCTCCAAAGGGAGTTTGGAGATCTGCTACGCCAGCTTGAGGGCCACATAGTGCAATTAGAGGGTCAGCCTGCCCCTCCTGCTCAGCCCCCAGCACAGCCACCTTCAGGGCCATGAAGGTGCAGTGGTGACAGCCCATAGGTGGGGACCTCAGTCCCACTGTTTCCATTGGGGGGCTCATGAGCTTTTGATTTCCAAACACCCCTCCCCTTCCAAGGTGTTTACCCCCACATGTGTCATATACTGCCCCTGCATGCTGTCTTGTCTGTCTTCCGACTCAACCTACCTCCCCAAATATACCTACTATCCTTCCCCAACATCCCACTCTCACCGTAAAAAAAAAAGCAATCTGTTCCTGTGCACACACTCCAAATAACATATTGTGGAAGCAGCGTGTGAGGTACTGACAGTATTCACACTTCTTGAGTACACACCTTCCATCAAGTACAGGGCCTCAGTGTCACACCAAGTAATGGTCTACTGTCCAAGAAATATGTCCATGACATTTGCCCACTCACCTGCAACAGAGGCAGCCGTGGCTTGCACACATCTTACAAACTCTGGAATGGATCCCATATCAGAAAGGTAGCACACAGGAGTGGGAAAAGTAGCCTTACCTCACCATTGTGTATACCATGACAAACAGTGCAGACAGTCATGTATGTGTGCATGAAGTATGGGATATTAATGTAGAAAATAAACAGATGTCCATCCAAGACAGATGACAACTTGTTGGCTGTTGGTGAAGCACCCACCAAGAGGAGAAAACGTTGAGAGAAGAAAGGAGCCACTTTTGAGATTTTAAGTATTTTTCTTCAGATTATTTGTTAAGATTTTTGCATTGCCGCCTACTTTTTGGCATTTTCCAGCTTGCTAAACTTGATATCTGTATTAGGAACTGTATTTAGAACACATCTAGAGCCTGTTTACTGCATTTCCTGTGTTGCACTTATTTTAAAATCGTTTTTTTCTTAAAACTTGCATTTTACCTGTCTCTGGCCTAGCACGCAAGTGTGGGGTCATTTATTGCACTCTTCTAACTTGTTGCTACCTGTGTATCTCTGCTATCTTTAAACAAAACAAAAAAAAAAAATCTTGCTTTTTTCCCACTTTCTGAAATTTAAAAAAAGTTCAGTTACAGATTTGCTGTTCTGAACTGTTTGTAAGTTTCTTGCTTGCTTGGGCTAAAGGGAAGTCTCTGTGTTCATCAGTGGCAGTGGTAAACACTGAGCAGCCTGCCTGCCCCTGTGGGAGTGGTTACTGCCTAGAAACTGTAGTTTTATTGGCCATTTTGGGTCAATTCCAAACTCCTTGATCCCCCTCTCTTAAAACCCTCTTTTGCGTGTTTTTGCACATAGTGTAGCATCGGGCAGCGGAATCAGGTTTAAACTATTCCCGGCTCCACAAAGTCTGCTCTTCACTTTTTCCCTTAGAACTGTTCCAAATCTCAAAGTAAGCACTCTATTTTCCTTCTAAAACCCAGCAGTAGCTAGGATAAGTGTCTTATGCACTAATAAACTAAAGCACTACACCCTCTTATACTCCCTTTAAGTACTTGGCTCCCTATTGGTCCTTTTTGATCAAGTCAAAAAGTAATTCCTTATACTATTCTGGCATGTCCAAAAGTCAGTTTCAGGTTTACTCTCCAGTCCAGCTGGTGAATATGGGAATCTTGAGGCAATGTTACAACTGCCTTATATACACAGACCACCTTCTCCTCTTCCCAGCAAGCTCAAATATATGTGAGAGATGCAACTATATAGCCAAACTGGAGGCTGAGCTCTCTCAACATAGTACTGGCATGGTCAGTCTGGAGGAGAAGGTAATCACACACACCACAAATCCAGTCTCACATAGACCTATCGCAACAGCAAACCAAACACATAAACACACAAAAACATACTCGGAGGCTCTAAATAAAAATCTGCCCAAGCAACAGAGACCTCCAAAGCAGACATCCAAGCAACTGCTACCCCACAACAATACCCACGTATCACATAGTTCGCAAAGTCAGTGTGCCACACAGTCACAGCCCTTAAGGCTAAACAACACACCTAATACACTTGTAATAGGTGACTCTCTTGTCAGACACACTGACGTCCCTCTCACCAGGCTGAACAAGGAGAAGGTCACTGTAAGCTGCCTGTCGGGTGCCAGGATCCGCCACATAGCACAAGCACTCAGGTCACTCCAAAGCAAGTACAAATATGACTCCGTCATTGTCCATGCTGGTGTTAATGACCTGAGATGTAACTCCCTGGATTACATGAAAAGAGACATAGAGGAGCTCTCTGATCATGTGGCCCAGGCCGGTATGACCTTGACCTTGAGTAGTATCTTACCCTCACCAAGAATGATACCACAGTATAAAGACATAATGATCAATTTCAACAATTGGCTAAAGTGTCACTCAAAGGGGATCCAGTGTCTGTCAGCCTAAGATGACATGCTTGACAAGCCACGTTGCTTCGCTAGGGATGGCTTGCACCTGTCACCCCTGGGTTTTCGAATACTGGCCAAGGCTCTTGCCACCCCCATAGTGCCTTTTTTAGGCAAGGCTCAAATGACAAACCCAGCTCCTTAGACAACACAAGGAAAAAGAAACTAAGGGTAATGCTGCTCAATGCCAGAAGTCTAAACCTCAAGATGCACGCACTCGAGGCTCTCCTCAGTATGGAGAATATCGATATCTGTGCAGTAACAGAAACCTGGTTCAAGGCTCCCGAGAGCACCCCAGCACTACCAGGCTATACCTCATACCATGCTTTTTGGCCCCAAAACTCAGACCGAACCACAACAGGAGGGGGAGTATCCACATTCATCAAAGATACCCATACCTCCAGGCTAGTGGCACTGCACAAAGCATCGGAGACCATCCATGTGCAACTAACAGTGGGCAAAACTGCCTTCCAGTTTGTAACCTGCTACAGGCCACCCTCCCAAACTCAGGAACCCCACTCGGCTTTCCTGAAGACACTGGAGAATATGAAGGTCTATCCAAACACCATTATATTGGGTGACTTTAACTACCCAAACATAGACTGGGAGCACTACTCAAGCCCCAACACCCTAGCCCAATGGTTCCTAGAATTTATAAACTCAAATGCTATGGAACAACTGGTCACCACTCCCACAAGAGGGGAAAACATATTGGACCTGATCATCACCAACATGGGGACTCTATGTTCCATACCAGAGGTATACCCCTCATTGGTAAGATCTGACCATAAATTAATCACTATGGACATCGATATCCCATCCCCACCCCCAGCAAAGGAAACCACGGTCAAAAACTTCTCAAAAGCAAACTTCCCACTTCTCAAAACCGAGGTGGAATCCTTCAGAGCCCCAGGGCCAGTGGAAAATACGGCCCAAACCACATAATCCTTTACAAACGCATTTTATGGATACCTACAGGAATGCATGGATCATGCTATCCCAAATAAAACCAAGACACACTCCTCCAAAGGCAGGAGACTTGTCTGGTGGACCCCAGCCATAAATAAGCTGTACAACAGAAGGAGGAAGTTACTACATGATAGAGCAAAATCCCTGAAAGGGAAGGCAACTCTGATCAGTACTAGCAAGAAACTACGATCCCTCATAAAATCATCTAAGGCTAGCTTTGAAAGAAAAATTGCACAAGACGCTAAAGATAATCACAAGGCTTTCTTTAGCTATGTCAGAAACCTGGGTGGAAACTCCCAGATATGCTCTGAGTTAGTGCAAAATGACAAAAAATACACTGAACCCACAGACATTGCCAACATCCTGGCAGACAGGTTCAGTGCAAACTCCCCCCCCCCAAATGAGCAAATGACTATCCCAACAGAGTGTAGCCTCCCTGGCATCACAGGTGCACAGGTGAGAGCTGCCCTCTCCAAAGCAAAAAACACAGCATCAATGGGACCGGATGGTGTCCTGGGCTGCATTTTACATGAGCTCCAAGAAGAACTGAACCCTCACTTAAAATCACTGTTCAGTCTCAGCTTTACAACAGGATATGTACCCAAAGAATGGCGTACAGCAACAGTGGTCCCACTCCTCTGCAAAGCTATGGAGCGTATCATCATGGAACTCATAAACAAAGACATTGGGAACCTCCAAACACTGGATCCTACCCAATTCGGCTTTGTTAAGGGCAGATCTTGCCTCTTGAACCTGGTCAATTTCTTTGAAACAGTCACCAAGGCCATAGACGAAGGGAAGGTAGTCCACACAGCCTACCTTGACCTTGCAAAAGCCTTCGACACAATACCCCACTCGGGCATCATAAATAAGCTCACCAGCTTAAATATCAACCCCTATGTCACAAGATGCGTAGCAAACTGGCTTAGGGATAGAACCCACAAGGTCAGAATTGCAGGTGCCATGTCAGACTCTAAACCAGTTACAAGTGGGGTCCCGCAAGGCTCAGTCCTGGGACCTCTCTTGTTCGGTATATATTTCTCTGAGGTACAGGCTAACACAGGAGGACTATGGCTGACAAAGTTTGCAGATGACTGCAAACTGGGGGCCATAATCGACTCACCAGCTGACACAAGCATCCTCCAAAAAGGTCTCACAGAGATGGATAACTGGTGCCAGAGCCATGGCCTAAAGCTAAATGCCAAAAGGTGCATAGTCATCCCCTTTGGGAAAAACAAAGTGCCCACAAATTACCACATAGGTGGTAATCCATTAAGTACCGAAGAAGTAATTAGGGATTTGGGGACCCAAGTAGATTGCAATCTCTCCTTTGACAATCACATTGCCAAAGTGGTTAGAAAGACATTCTATATAGCCCACCTTATCATGAAGGGGTTCATATCTAGATCAAGAGAGGTTGTTGTGCCCCTCTACTCATCACTCATCAGGCCCATAATTGAATACAATGCCCCATTTGGGATGTTCCTTACCCGACACCTGCTACAACTAGAAAGACCCCAAAAGTACCTCACCAAGAGGATCAAGGGACTCAAACAGATGCCCTATGCAGTTAGGCTAAAGAAACTCCAGCTCTACTCAGTTGCTTACTGCCTACTCAGAGGTGATCTGTGCCTGACGTATAAAGCCATGTCCAACCCAGAATTAATGGACATGCCCCACCTCAAGAAATCCAAATCCATCAGAACTACACGCTCCAATGACTTAAACCTCAGCACAGAAATAAATAGAACATGCTGGAGGGACAGATTCATATCCCAGAGGCTCCCCTCACTCTGGAACGAAATCCCAATCCATGTCAGACAGAGCCCTTCAATGACCCTCTTCAAGAAGAATCTTGACGTTTGGATGGGAGATCGTAAATTTACCCCTGGGATCTCTTCTGTGTCACTGCTAGACAGAGGCATGGTAAACTAACCTTAAATGGGCTATCTTCTGTGACCTACTATACAGAGGCACAGTCAACTAATCTAAGAAGGGTGGCGAAAGCCAAACACACTCTGGCTAGGCTTGTAAATGCCCTAGGGCAGATAGCCTAGTATCAACCTATGAACCTATGAACCTATGAACACATGTTGCAAACTGGTCACGGAGTCTGCCCAGAAACATGCAGCAACATTGAGGGACTTGCAGAAATGTCTAGCAAGTACTGCCTGTGCAGTACCTGTGTCAACAATCACCTGGAATCTGCATAAGTGTGGCCTATATGTTAGGGTAATCAGACAGAAGAGTTGTACCACAGGAAACATCATCCAGGGCTCTCTACAGGTAGCATATGCATAACATCAAGTCTCCCAAAGGCATGTGTTGCAATGTGTAATGGTGTACTGAGACCAAGGCTGAAACCTACAGACAGTATTCATAAATATACATGTGGTGCACAAGCGACACCTCACACCACCTCAGGCCCACCATCCCCATTTTTACCTTGCTGGTGCCAGTGTACACTTTAGATTTGCTGTTCATTAGCAGGAACTAGGCCAGTAGACATGGCATTCTGAATTTGGAACACTGCAAAATAACACTCATGTGTGGCCCATAGTTGTTAAGCATCTGCAATAAGACTGAGGATGGGGAGGGGTGTCATCCTGAAACACAACAGTGAATTGAAGCATACATCCAAGCTCGCTAAGAATGGCTGTATCTGAACACAAGTCAAGGCCATGAATTGTGCCAGACATAATCCTGACTCCCAGCAATAGTGAAGGCACTGTGTGACCTCCAAGAGCTGTACAGAGACATTTGTAGGGCAGAGTGACCAAATAATAGCAAGTGAAGATGGGCCATGCTAGTATACCCCTTCCAGGAATAGTGACTGCTGTAGTTCACTTAACAGGTGTTGTGACATACCATTCTGTTAGGGGTGTGCACACTTATGCAACCCACATATTGTATGCATCTCATTCAGCAGCTGCACAACTAACACATTTGTTTGATACTGCATTTGATTGCACAGGTCATATGTCACATATCTGGTGTGTGTAATGTTAACATATGCAGTATTGTGGCCCCACTGCAAATCATGGAAGAGGCTGGCATGTCAACAAGGGTGTGTACACTGCTCATATCCACATTAAGCTTTGAAGGTTGTCAGTGTAATTGGATTTTATTGCTCATACATGCACTGCTGATGAGATCTGCAAACCGGAGGTCATTCATTAACTACTGACATCAGTCCTCATATCATCCCAGGTATGTGTCAGACAAACACATAGGGGCTGTGAGCAACAGAGCAAACATAACTGCCACACATATACACAATGGTGTGTACACTCATGAGGTATGGTGCATAGTACATGCCAGTGTGCTGTACAGGTGCACAGCAATACTGTGTACATGGGTGCAGTGTGTTCTAGGGGAAGGGGCATCACCTACTAATACAACTCATACATCACAGAGCTGTATAATGCTGGTAACAAAGATTGAGTATCACTGCAGTGCATGCTGTTGAGTGCCATGTGTAATGCATGTTGACTGTTGGGTAATGAGAGGTCTGTGTAAAATCTTTGTGCCACCTCATCTGTACGAATGTGTGATGTGTGTGTGTGTGTGTGTGTGTGTGTGTGTGTGTGTGTGTGTGTGTGTGTGTGTGTGTGTGTGTGTGTGAGTGTGTGTACAGGTAAGCAATAATGTATAGGTCTTAAATTACATTTTTTGTTTGCCTCTCACAGGTAGCGAGGTGGGTCAGGGTCCCTCCTGCAGGCAAACTGATGTTAGTGTCCATACAGACTCTGACAATGATGATAGGCATGGCGAGGCAGAGGCAGGGTTGTGAGGGGCTGAAGCTGTGCCATCAGTTGACATCCCACTTTTATTCACCCCATCCCCACACACAGTCACAATGCCCATACATACCCCATCACCAGTGGCCATTGATGAGGGACAGTTGGCAGGTGGTGGCATGGGACAAGACAGTGTGGGGACTATGGCAAGTGTGTCTGTACACAGCAGCCATAGCCAGATGACCGGTGAGGTACCACACAGGCAGATGTACAGAGGTGCTCGTAGGAGGGCTGCTGGCCATCATACCCCTGGCAGAAGTGCCATAGCAGGTGTCACCAGATGCATGTTTCGGGCCATCATGGAGGCACAGACACATATGGAACATTACACCAGACAGGTGGTACAGCAGTAGCATTGTTACCTCACAGCAAGAGGTTCTCCTGTTCGATTCTTGGCTGGAGTGCCTTCTGTGTGGAGTCTGCATGTCCTCCCATGGTCGAGTGGCCTCCTAAAGACATGCGTGAATGGGTGTGCCTTTGCTGAAGGTTGGGCATCGGGCTGGCAACTTGTCACCATAAAAATCTACTGCCAATCATTAGCGGACCAGAGTTCCGCTCTGGCGACCTCTAACCGGGAATAGCCGAAAAGACAAACAACAACACCAGACAGAGTCTGATGCTCCAAAGGGCAACTCATTCTGCTGTACTTGACAGCATCCGTGATCTTGCAGGTGCCCACCATTATTTTGCAGAGGTCCTGGATAGATGGTTAGGTGAGATGGTGGGAATCCTCAACTGTGTGGTATCTGTGTTAGAGCATGTGGTGGGAGTAGGGCACCAGCCACATGGAAGTAGGTCAGCAACACCAACAGGTGGAGGTCTACATGGATGTGCAACAACTCACAGCCACTCCTGTAGTGGCAGTACCAGCACCAGCACTGTAGGAGGGTGCTGTCCACACCACAAAACAGTAGGCCACATGCATATGGTCTTAGCCAGTCCCAACAGAGATGCGGATCCAGCGGACAATTGTCATTATCAGGGGAGAGTACCATATATATGCCTCTGCCTGGTAGCACCCGTGGAACCCCTGGCAAGCATAGTTACCATGTCCATGGCCAGACAAGGTGAACTGTACACCCTGCCATGTACGATCTACAGTTGTCCAATAAACTCCTGCATAGGGCAGCCACATGGCAGAACTGTGTGCATACATACACACACACACATCACCAACACAGCTAGGGGACCTCCATACCTACACACACAACATCTGCACAGCCCATTTGATAAAGAACCCCCTAACACACACATGATTTCAACTAAACAGCTCAGCCTAGGCCTCTGGCAAACCCACAACACACCCTGTGCATATGATGATACATGAGCCACATCCCTTTCATCCATACCATCAATGTAGGGACATGCTGATATGGTTGCTATGCACAGGGTGAATGTACTAAGGTTTAGCAATGTAATGCTGTTTAACATGTTTTCAGCTGGAATGTTTAATGCTTACATGTCAGGGTGTGTACCTGTCCAGCCATGATGCATTATACCTGTTATTAACACTGACTGATTGTGGTCTCCATAATGTATTCTGTTTGTGCTTTAGGTGTCTATGTGTCAGCAGGATGTTGGTCTGCTGTCTTTTCCTACAAGGGGTATGGCACTGTGGTGACACATTGACTGCGTCATATCCTGGGTACAGCTGAACACAAGTAACAAGTCTGTATAACAGTTACTGGATGTGCCACATGGCTGATAGGTCTGAGGGGTGTATACAGGTGAGTGCAAGGTGGGTGATGTCAGCAGTTCTTCTACAGTGGACAATGGTAAGTGTACTGGGTGGCACACATCAAATGTTTGTGAATAACACACAAACAGAGGCTTTGGTGTTGATGCAATACACAAAGAATACTGTACACATAGATGTACTTCATTTTGCAGTGAACTCATTTTGGCTTATATAATTCCACCAAGACCAAATTGCCAGAAAGTCACATCAGTAAATAATCAGTCTGCCAGTTTAATGTCATTTATGATGGTACTGGCAGGGTATATGTCCTCTTCCCCAATGTAGTGCAATCCTGGAGTTGGTAAACATAGGTGTGCTGGTGTGGGTGGCACAGACCCCCACATTGGAGGGTGTGGGGTGGTGTAGAACCACACATAATGTGATTAACAACTACTTAACCTGTTAATATAAACTGTACAATATAACAGCACATTAAGCAGGGGGATAAGCACAACAATAACTGCAATGTGGGTGGTTGTGCCCACAACAACCACACCCAACTATATATACCAACTCCAGTATCGCTGAACAGCTGTACAGTGGAGAAGAGGGCATGTACACATCCACTACTAGTTTTGATGGAATGAATTTCCACAAGATGATTGCTTTGAAATGTAACCTTTTGCCAGTTAGTTCTCAGACAAATTATCTCATGGGACATATATTTTCTGCAAACTGAAGTAGATCCTTTCACATACACACACTTACTTGGCAACACTGAGAGTAGAACCCCTACCTAGGTACTTATTGCTACTAATGTGTTTGGCCTTAATTGCACACACCACAGAGCTTTTAGGATGAGGTGTGTCCCGGGTTTCCTGTTAAGTGAAGAACATCACCAGGCCTTGTACAGTATGGTAATGGGTGATGTACTGGGTGTTAATGAACAATACATAGTATGGCATACTGTCATATACACATTGACAAACACATACAATCATAGATACATTTGACAGGCCTGGGTTTAGCAGTGCTAACTACCTTGTCAGTGAGTCCATACTGTTAGGGAGTTTTTGCACATAGCACATGCATCATTGGGCTGGATAGTGTAATCAATTACCTGTATGGTTGATGGTGACAGTGGTCCTCATACAGTGGACCTTGGGACATGTACATGGGGTACCACAGTGTAAAGACAGTATACCCAGCATCCACACCTCACATTGGATACTGTACTCACTGAAACCCATGATAATGCCCTGACATACCCACAATCACACATTGACCAGTACTGAAATACAAGCCCTTGTCTATCTAATCAGTGCTACTACAGGGATATGCATTTATTGCACATACCACAGAGATAGTAGGGTGAGGGTTTATCATGGCTCTCCTAATGTCAGCAACATCACCATGCCTTATAATGTACGGCAAGGTTTATTGTATTTGGAGAATGTGGCCTCAGAATGCTGTCTCCTACAAATATACACACTCACAATTGTACACACATACACACACATACCCATATTTGCCAGGACTAGGAGGGTACCCCATGCCTATCTACCAATTTGTAGAACAGTGTTATGCTGGTACTGCAAGCTCCAGGTAGCCCATAGGATGAAGAGTGTAACAAGGTATATTTAATGTCAATTACAGCAGCAGCCACCTCTAAGTATAGCATTGGGGGGTGTAGTGGATGAGAAGGCCTTCAGAATATTTTCAATTACAAGTTTACAAACACACAGACACTGTTATTCTCAGTAATGCACACTGACACATTTGTCAGTACTGAGGTCCATAGGTGCAGGTGTTTCTAGGTGTGTACCAGGCTAATGTTCATGGAGAGATGAGAAGAGTAGGGCATGTGGGTACACTGGTATAATGCCACCTGACATTTGTCAGCAGGCCATCTATCAACTGATGCCACTTAAGTGATCCCCAGAGTGATAGTTAAATTCAATAACCAATCATCAGGTTTTCTCTTGCAGAGGGCCAGTCAGCTGCTCCAGTTGACATGTATGCAACGTATATTGCATAACATGGCCAGTGTCTGAGTTAGAGACCTGTACCCAAGCATGTTCTGTTGACTGTGGTAGTCTGGTTGAGGTATCCGTGGCATGTGGTGCATACAGGGTGGGGTTTCCTAGTTGTGGCATTCATAACACAGTTGGGCAGACATGTCAGTGTCAGTCAATCTGAGATTGCCTGTAAGCAGCCAAGATGGATACCTCACATCTGCACACAGGACAGACAGAAATTAGCTAGCCAGCAGGTTATGCATTAGGATGAATGTTTTGACAGACAGACATCTGACACTGATATGTATGCCATTACTACATGACATCAGTTCTCAATGACATTTCCTAAACACATAGTAGTCTACAGTTAATATCATCATATCAGATCAATATCAAATAGGAGATACTTAAAAACATACAGCTCACACACCAAGAGCACGATAGCCAATAATCACAGTTCAGCTTTGCATGCAAGGGTGTATGGTTCCAGTATTACAATCTGCAATCTACTCTTACTTGGAAAAACACTGTTAAAAATAGTAATGTAATGATACAATACATGCAAGTGTGACTGCATATAACCTGGGATACTACCCATGTATGAAACACATACAAAGAGAAAAGATTGTGGTACTAGCCATGCATACTCAGGTGTCCCATACAGTATACTCACACCCCTTGCTACTGTAATGATGGCACATAGAAGCATGTTATGTACATGGGATTAAATACACTTATTAAAGATGTCATTACCCTATTTTATCAAAATGGAATGTGATCACTGGTCACCAGGGCTGAGTTATGCATAGCAGGTGTAAGCATTGCTTAAATGTAAATGCTAAGCACATTTGCGCACTGATAAGCGAAGCCTACATGGTGTAAGTGCCTATTCATTTAACTGTATGTTAGCACCACTTACTGTCAGGCAAACCCACACAAACCCACTTAAAGCTGCTCAAAACTGCCTTAACCACTCTGTATCCAACAGTCCTTGTTCTGCCTAGCAACAAAATAAACAGCCCTTGCAGGTCTTGAACACAGGAACCTGTACACTATAGTCACAGCAATTAACCACTAAGCCATCTGAGGTGTGAAGATTTCTGTTGTTTTTCGAATATATCATTCAGTACACATACTGAATAGTAGTGAACAACTATATATGTATATATAACATAGGCCCATGACATGTAGTGAGTCATACCTCAACACCATAACTCTCAACCTGTTAGTGCAAGGGAATGTAATGTATGTATTGCAGTTATAAATGTAGAATATTGCTACAGTGACATGGGTTGTGTCAACATACATGTGAAGGAAGGCTCTTCTGAAACTGACATGTACTATATAAACATTTGGTTAGTGAACCTACCCATTACTTCCTGTTCTTTATATTGGAACAGGTAGATCTGGGACCTCGTGGGGGACCCTTGAATGAGTATTTGGAGTGTGTAGAACTCAAATGGCAAATTAGGCTTGATGCCTATCATGCTCCTGGGTTAAATGATAGAATTTCTTTATCTTCTCTATTGAAATTAAAATCTATGTTTTTTATTTAGTTATATACACTGTTTAGGGATGTTTTAAACTTTTTACATGTATTATTGTTTTATATTTGGCTTGTATTAAGTATATGCAGCCTTGTTAATGGGGGAAATGATGTCAGTTATTTGTGATTGGGTAAGCAATGTATTTAAACAGGTGCTAATTGCAGTATTTTTGTATTCTGAGGAAGTCATCTACCAGACGAAAGCACTTAATACTGCTGTGTTTGCTTGCACTGCTTTATCTTGGATGAACATTGTCTGTATTTTTTCTGGATTTGGAGTTTTCTGCTTATAAAGGATTTACCATCTACCAAGCGTCGCTTTTGTCTTGCAACAGCTGCCTTTTATTTTTCATATGTATATATAACATAGGCCCATGACATGTAGTGAGTCATACCTCAGCACCATAACCCTCAACCTGTTAGTGCAAGGGAATGTAATGTATGTATTGCAGTTATAAATGTAGAATATTGCTACAGTGACATGGGTTGTGTCAACATACATGTGAAGGAAGGCTCTTCTGAAACTGACATGTATGCCATCAGTTACTGACAGACATCATAAAACCATCATAGTGAAGTACCACACAAATCACAGTAATGATCCTATGGAATATAGAATCAGTATGAGTAATAAACATGGACAGTCTGAAACAATCTGGTCAGTCAGGAGGTATACACAGAATGCCTTAGTGCAAGACATGTGGAACAAGCCTGACAAAAGGGATGTTTAAAGCCGTGAAAATGGGGAAATATCAGAACACTGGACTAGATAAGCTCACACAGTTGATGCATTCACACCCTCCTAACACATATTAACTGGAGGAGCAGAGATCCCAAGCCACATACTTCACACTAGTTAGTGACATACATCTTTACACCAGCCCACAGCTTTTTCAGAAATACACAATGCGTATGGTGACCAGGAAACTGTACTGTGACAAATATCTGGACATAGCATCACACTAGGGTAAATACACTGCGCTGCTAGGCATGTCACCAAGCACTGTCTACACTACAGGCAGACTGCCACAACACTAACCCAATTTACCTATGGAAGAATACATATGCATTTGTAAATATAGCAGGCAGTACAGGCATGTAACAGCATGGAGTAACAGAGACCAGTGTGAAAGTGCATACCCACAACCAATCTCAACACAGTCACAGTCACATAATGGTAAGCCTAAGTAATAGTACAGTGTTTGCCCTGTGTGAACAAAAGTCATCATCATGTTTGCCAGTCACACACCAACCCTACATATACTGACCCAATCCATAGTGTAGTCTGACATCTGACTGTGGTATGGGACATGTCTCAGTCTGGCCCTACAAATATATAGACTGATAGGGTATCAGAAACTGGAGCAGCATGCACTGTCAGATAGAACAGGACCAAGAGCACTGACATCTACCCCAGTCTGTACACAGGCCAAATAACATGATCACAATACACTGCTACATAATACACACTGTCAACAATCACATAAGTACACAGACTTCACTACTGTAGAGGCTACCACAGAATACCCAGGTTTTGTCCGCAACTATTAGGCCTCCTATACATTACATGTCTGGCAGTCTGATATATCACTGGCTTGATATCAGGAATTATGTCAGTAAATAATGGTATACTGTACACATGTACATGCAATTAACAAATGGAGGACTCCATTTTGTGCACAGGCCATCACCTGATCATGAGCATTACCTACCAATGTCAAGCTGCAGCCTATGCAAAATAGATGCATTTTTTTCACATCTACTCACACACATTTTCACAGTTGCCAGGACAAGGATTAGAACTCCTACCTAATTAGTTTACTACACTATAGCATCATGCAGTTATCGCAAGCGCTACAGCAGTTATATGCTGGAGAGCTGTCCAAAGGTATCTTTGAAGGTGAGTGACATCAGCTGCAGTGCTAATGTAGGGGTGAGGGAAGTGCAGTAAGTGTGAATGACCACAAAAGCAGGTGTCAGCAAAGACTCACACACATTTTCACAGTTGCCAAATCCAGGATTAGAACTCCTACATAACTAGTTTGCTACACTACAGTATTATGCAGTTATTGAAAGTGCCACAGAGCTTATAGGACCAAGACTTGGCCAAAGGGTTATTTCAAGGTGACTGACATCAGCAGGAGTGCTAACATGAGCAATGGGAAGTGCAGTGTGTGTGTGTGTGAATGGGCCATAAATCATTCCTCTGGAAACACACACACACATTCAGTCACACACAACTTTACATTTGACAGGACTGAGCATACAAATGCTACATGAATACTGTTTTTTACTATTGTGCTACACAGTTATCACAAGCACCACAGACACTATAGGGCTGAGGGCTACCAAAAGGAATGTCCACAGTGATTAGCATCAGCACATCATGCGATATCAGCCAATAGGATGCGTAGTGGGTGGGACAGGCTTTATAATGGAATTTTATCTGTCACTGTCTGTCTCTCTCTCTTCCCCACATCTCTGTCTGTGCATATTTGACATATTATAGTGTGTTGGCCTTGGATATGTGTGAGTATTCCTAGCTAATGTGTGTGTGAAGCATAAATGGTGTACAGTTTGGTGTGTGTGCACAGACATCTGCAAATGACAGATACGTATAGTCCACTGTGTTGTCAGACATGGGCTTCATTGCTCTAAGTGTAGGAGCATGCCCAGTATGACCTTCTGCATTGAGTGTGTGAATCTATTCCAGGTAGGGTTGTACTCCACTCCAGGGTTTGGTATTCTCAACCTACAGATAGCAACCTGCTTCTGCAGGATATCTGTAGATAGGTTGACAATATGGAGTTACAATGGGTGACAGATAGGGGAATACTATAACTATTGCTGTCTGTGCTCTTTGTGTTACATGGTTGGTGCTAGCAGAGATATTCAAACATATGTACTGTTTTACACTGTGATGTATTATGTCATTGACTATTGACAGTTATAATTATTTGCTCACAGTTATTTACTGGGAAATACAAGATGAATGAAGCTGAGACCAGTATTGTGATCCAGAGCCTACACATTCTTGCACACTCCTACCATTCTGGAGGGGTAGCTACAGACACTTGCTGATGGGTCTGTGTAAATGGTCCAGTACATTGGTAGTATGGTGGCTGAGGATCCCTTTGTTGTACATATATCAACTTAACAGAATGGCCATATCCTGCTGTGGCCATACCTCTTAGCTGTACAGATTCACCCAGGTTACCCAGAGGCAGGGCTCATATATCTGGTCAGTTCCCCTTCACACTGTGGTTTATATGTGGGTTTGTAGCCACCCATTACTGGGTTTGCAGGCAGGGGTAGTATGGACACACATCAGAGTTTCAAACTTCACACACTCAATGACATCCATGCATCTACACCCCCCATATGTTATTCTATCCTTCTCCTAAAATTATGCGAGCAATATCTGGGAAGTATCCCTATAGTTGGCCCTTCATCCCAGCAGTATTTATGGAATGGCCCCCAGTTCATGCAGTAGAACATGGGGGGGGGGTCATGCTACTGGGATTTGTCAGTATGGCCTTGCATTTGTGTTCTATTGACTGTGTTAGTTTGTTATTTGGGACCCCATGAGATACCATACATTGGCACTATGGGTAAGGCACAGGCCTTTGACAGAGGATTGTAAGCCATTTGGTAGTGATGCAGGCCACCTGTAGCAGTCCAGTGCATTCTGTCACTCCTACATTCCCAAGCTGCGAGCCAGTGGATTCCCCTGGGGTGACAGGCTGTGTGTGCAAGGTGTTAATGGCAATAGTTCCTGTACATATTGACTCATTGGTCCAGATGTATGCAGGGTGCTGCTTACAGCTAGGGACACACCTGCATAGGAACCTCTTCAGAATGTTGCATTCTGTGGGTATTCCCATGCAGAAGTGGTGTCATACTGTACTCATTCCCAACAGCAAGGATATGACCTGTGATAAACCTGTGGCTGATGGTGGGGTTTAGCTGAGTGCATGTTTGATATGGAAGCTACTTGCAACTGACTCACAGATATACCTGGGACATTCCCCTTATGCTTCCTTGTGCAGGGACATAGGCAGTCTCTCATTACTTCATAACTGTGCCTTTTGTGGTCTGCCAGTGATTGTTAAGACTACATCAGTATTTCATACTACATGGACAACTAATGTGCTGCTAACCTATATGTACAAATCCAAAGGTGTGTGCAGCTGACACTTACATTTTATGCACTCTGTCTAAGGTACTTCAACCTGTGTACTGTGTGTATGTATGGGTGCACATTCATGGCATGTCCATCTTTCAGACATTGACAGATATTGACATTTGGACAGTGAGAATGGATGACTGCTGACATGGGTATTTCTGAAAAGCATTGTGGTTGGCACTGCAGTTGTCAGAACATGGCCCTGTTATCCACAGTACTGGCCATAGACCCCTGAGACACAGCCCTCCATGCCTACATGCTGCCCACTTCCACACATTGAACACATGACAACCTTACACATGGACTCCTGCATATTGTACACATGCAACAATCTATCCTGTAGACTGGGCTAATCTGTGCTCCACTGTTATTACACCTCACACTTACATGTTACTGCATTTCCACATGGGATTGTGGGGGGGCACACGTGACGACTTTAAATATTTGCTATGACTGTACTAGTATTTCAGGTAATCTGTTGGCTTCCATTTCATTTTGTATTCTGACCTATCATGCAGACTGGAGGCATATCAGTAGTGTACAGATCTTCGGTTTTATTGACCTACATTTCAGTTTCAGACTTCTTACCTTTCAGAACTGACATACAACTGCCAGACCTGTTGTAGTCTGTCTGTGTAGGTCTAGAGGGGGCCGTTAACCATTTCCCTCAATTGGAGGCCTTAGCACAGCCTTTTTTTATGATCATCTACACCTGTCCTGCTGGCTGATGCTGGTGGTGGGTATGTGAGCCGCACTGACAAGCATGTGTGTGTCCTGTGGACACACATTTGGGCCACCACATGTACTGCAGTGGGATTTGTCACCTTGTCTAGTACTGCCTAGTATGTTGACAGCAGTATTTGTTATGGATTTCATGCTGCCCATATAGGTGTACATTATCTGCTGCCATCCCATTCAGCCACCCGATTCCCTTGCATGCTCACGTCCATACCATAGATATAACTATCAGAACATACTATTCCATTCAGCAATTGATAGTAAGACTGACTTACCCTGTGTCTGTGCCAGTATTGAGGATGGTGCTGGAGGGCTGACTATGTCGGATGCACATAGTACACTCCCTATACATGGTAAAGCGCAGGTGTCATGTTTGGCATCCTTTTTACTGTATGTTGGAGTCAGAGAGTAGTGTCATTCCCTGGGTCCCTACCATGTCAGTGTATGTGCTATGCATTGTCTCTTTGCCAAGGCCTGGGCATACTGGGCATGCCTCCTTCTGCCTACATGGGCAGGCTCAGGTAGTTCCTCCTCTGAGTCCCTCTGTGCCTGTGATGGCCTTGGCAATGGTGGGGGACTGTGTGGCCTTGCCCCGTGCTGTTCCTGCTGCAGCTGTTTCTGCAGGATCATATTGTGTAGCATGGCAAATACTATGAACATTTGTGTACATGTAGCTGGAGAATACTGCAAGGCTCCACCGGATATGTCCAGGCAGTGGAACTGTAACTTGAGCATCCCAAACACACGCTCTATTATGATTCTGGTTTGTGCGTGTGTCTCATTATGGAGTTCTTGTTCAGGTTTGTGTGCATTTCTGAAGGGTGTCATCAGCCACGGCTCCAGTGTGTAACCAGTATTCCTCACTAGGTGGCCATATGGGATGTCCCCACTGGTAAATGAGTGGTACAGCTGTGTCATATGCCAGATGTGGGCGTTGTGATAGCTTCCAGGGCTGCCAGCGCACACATTCAAGATAATGCCCTGGGCATCGCACACAACCTGGCCGTTGATGGAGGGGAAAGCCCTTGCGGTTTATGTAGACCCTACCCAGCTCACCGGGTGGTGCTTTGATGTGTATGTGCGTGCAGTCTATAGCACCCACTATCTCAGGGTATTCTGCTATTTGGTGGAAGAGATGCATATTGCTGGTCAACTCTGCATGGTTGTTGAGGAAATATATGTGCTCACCAGCATGTGCTGACATGTCATCCAGGAAATGGTGGAGTACCCTGGATGCTGATGCCTGTGAGATCCCCATGATATCCCCAGTTGCCCTTTGGAAGGTACCTGTGGCTAGTATTCTTAAGCCTACACATACCTTGGTATCCACTGGGATGGGTTCCCCTCTGTTGGTTCTGTGTGTGAGGCGTGGCTGGCACAGCTCAACAATTTGCTGTAGAATGTCTCTGTCCACCTTATAGTGCTCCACTATCTCCAGCTCATGTAGCCCCTGGTAGGTTACCCTGGGTCTGTGCACTCTTCTTCTCCTCACTGTGGGTTGGTCATCAGCATTCACATCCTCACCACCCTCAGCCTCTTGCACATATTGATGTATGAGAGCAACAGCAGCCCCTAACATTTTGTTAGTTTTGTCAGGTAAAATTTCCCCGTCTGTGTACACTGGTTGTGTAGAGTTTGTGGGAAAAACCAGACTGGAAGGTGTTTGCATAGTTTATAGTAGTGTGCTAGGCTGTTCCATGTGTAATTGGCTGATTCTGATACATTCCACCTGCCAGCTATGCTAGTTCTCCTTGATTGCCATCCTACTGCTGTTTTCCCTTCCCATTGCCTTCCTGTTTAAGCCCTGAGGCGCGGCACGCATACCCAGTGCTATGATGTGAACAGAGCTGCTATTTCCTGTTTTTTTTTTTTTTTTTTTTTTTTTTTTTTATTTAAAACCTGGTGCTATGTGCACATACCTATTTAGGCAATGTAAACACTGCTAGGCAGCCTCAGACACACCCCCTTCCTAAGCTGTCTTTAGCTAAAGGCAAACACGGGCCACAAAGCTGCAATACGCTTACAGCATGCATGACACTCCCCCTTATGAGGTCATCTACCGCTTATACCTGTACCATGGTGTTGCTGCACCTACATGGTTGGGTGCAAGCTAACACTGTGAGGAAATCTGTGATTCATTATCAGTCCCCTTATTTGCATAAAACAGAATGCTAATTCATAGTTATCACATTCACACTGAGCCTTCCCCCTTAGCAACCACTATTCCCTGGTATTGTTGTCTTATGCATCCCATTGACTATCATGGCAAAATGCTGATTTGGGTTTAAAAGCTTATTTCCAACTTTTTTTCTTATTTTCGGGCTGATCCCATTTGTGCATTGCTGCC
The DNA here is from genome assembly GCF_019279795.1 of Protopterus annectens. NCBI lineage: Eukaryota > Metazoa > Chordata > Ceratodontiformes > Protopteridae > Protopterus > Protopterus annectens. The sequence goes on from NC_056734.1 coordinate 752,404,162, forward strand.
CTACACTTAAACAGCCGAAATCGGCCAAAAAAAAAATAAAAGTTATTTTTTTATAATTTTGCAACTATTTCTCATGCCAATGGCCATATATTTGGCTATTGGCATGCTTACCACATGGAATACATGCTTTCTTTAGAGCTGTCATGCCTCTATTTTGTAATTTGCAGAAATGTATTAGTTAGTAACCGAATACATTTCTGCAAGTTACACTATTCCCCCACAGATGCCTGCCTGCTTTCTGCATCGCTAATTCACCTCATTTGCATGGGTTTCACATGTAAATGGGATTTTGGATACAGGGTTTACTCTCCTGTTCTCTCCTAACATGGATATCTACCTCAACCCCAAAATCTGTGTACATAAACTCTGAGGTAACAGAACCTCAGAGATGTGTGGGAATTCAATTTATCTATATAAATATTCTATCCCTTTTCTCCAAGGAGTAAAAGCCATCCCCCTCTATTAAATGTGCAATAGATTAACATTTTTTAATTATTTATTTGAATTATCTGTTGTTTCTGTACGAGAAAGAGTATGATTATGAATATAATTGTATAGCTGACATGAACATGATTGTGTATAATAATCTACTGTATGAAAAGTTGACTTTTTATAATTTCATATATCTTCTGCAATAATCCATGGTATTTCTATATTTCGCATCTTAAACAGAAATCTACATTAAAAACAAGGGAGGCAGAGATGAAAAGAATGTCATTATAGAGTAGGTATGACTAACTACCTTCAGTGTATCCCTCACCAGATACATGAGAGGAATAGGTAGGTGTAGTCATGCCGCATCTGCCAGTTAAAATACTATCTTACTACCAGAGAGTGATCATTACAAACTAACATAGTGACCAAGGTTTATTTAAGTACAATACTTCTTTATGTACCTAATGGTCCCAGTATCCAGTGTATGATCATGCCAGCACAAAAGTAGCACTTTGGCTAAGTAATAATGTGCCTGTACAACTGTACCAAGGCAGCCTGCAAAATAGCATTAAGAAAACATCTCACAGTATACTCAGTTACAGAGGCAAGGTGGCTACCTGGAACACCACTGATTCAGAGCTGAGACTGGACCCACGATATCATGATCTTGCAAGAAAATATCACGTACTCACTATACTATACTATGCTATACTATACTATACTATACTATACTATACTATACTATACTATACTATGCTATACTATACTATACTCCTTTCCTAGAAGAGTAGGGAAGAGAGGACTGGATCATTTCTCCTCTTAGTTTTGCTTCTAAGTAAGGCTGAAACAGGACTCAGTCTGATACTGCACTGTCACAGAACTTAAAGATGTGCAACAGTGGGACTGGACTCAGAGTGATACCACGTTAGTGAGGACTTTGGGTGAAATATGGAATGAAAATACACTGCATTGGCCTAAGGGTGTTTTACACAAGGGAAAGGCTGAGAGAAGAATTACACTGAGGCAGGCCTCATACTGGCATTATTCTACCATAGACATCAATGTGATACTATAATGAGACAGTAATCACAGCTCAGGCTGACAATGTTTTGATACAAGACTCAAATTGGTTTTACACTGGGGTAGAGTTCAGACTGACAGTACACTGGGGCAGGAATCAGAGTCGTACCTTTTATGGGAAAGGATTTAGAGTGATTATAAAAAGGCAGGACTCTGAATGGCACTATACTGTGGCAGTAAGACTCTAAGTAGCTTTTATATTAAGGCCAGATTCAGAGCGTCACTAAGTGAAGTATGATTCATAACAGAACTAACGCATACAACAGCTGATCAGCCATTGTGGCACCGTGGTATTTTTGATGTGATTGCACATCTGCTTGTGAGGGTAGGGAATCATAAAAAATGAAAAAGACAAGAATTCAGGCTGACAGACATTTGGCAGGCCTCCAATCAGCATTATTTTCCACTGCAGGTATCCATGCTCTCAGAACAAGCCAAGAAACAAAAATGAGCATGCACCTCATTCTGACAGAAACTTTGCTCAAAATGTGATTTACACAATTTAAAAATGTGTTTTTGTAGGGGAGCAAAGCTGTACACCCTTGTGCATTCCCTGCATCACTTCACTCATTAGAACCCACTCTAAATGTTTTGTACCTCAAGGGAAAGGATGTCTTCCCTTTTGCAGTACCCATGACCAAACAGTGATGTCTTCTGAACAAGTGTGCTGAAATCAGTTTTAGTACACATGGCATTTATCCACTAATCGTATTACCACATTGGGTCTCAAACACTACAAAAGCACACTAGCTCAGGATGCCTCACGGGGGTTGCAAGTGAGAAGCAATGAATGACAACAGGGGGTCAGATGATAAACTGAAAAATGGACAAAAAACACGAACGCACATCTTAGCCGGAATCCCCTAGGTATGTTAAAAAAGTAGAGTTTGAGAAAGAGAGGAGTATTTTCTTAAGTATAACTGAAAATACAATTGTTTTTCCAAAGTACAGAATGCCACACCCATTTGAGACAGATAAGGAAGCTCACAGGTTCATAGTTTAGTACTAAGCTAACTGCCCTTGCAAGCCATTTTAAGCCTAGCCAATTATCCTTTGCGAGACTCAAACCCTGCACCTTGTGGTTGTAAGGTAAACACCTTAGCCATTAAGCTACCCTCCCAAACCAAGTGTAATACTTAAATCGAATTTGTAGTTTGTTTATATAGCTCTGATTATCCGCAGTGCAATGACAGGATTTACGCAAACTAACCATGTAAATGAACAGCTTTTTATACCCCAATATTCCTACTTCACAAGAATTATTCCATAGTTTACAAGAACTGCCCTTTGTAGTCACCTAAATAAGATAATTATTTCAAAGCAACGTTTCTCCTTCTAAATATATACCAACCCCCTAGTACTCCAGCATCTCTTTCTACTCATTCCTCACATGAGAGACAAAAGTTAGACACAAATGTGATGGTTGTCTCATGAGAAATTGTCAAACAGTAAACCTGTACATGCTATACTGATTCACCAACTCAACAACAATAATAAGTCCCCTGCCTCCCAGGTGTTCCATCTCCTTCCTTGAATAGTTTTGAGGATGGAGCCATTGACAGAAAAATAACCACTTTACAGATCCCTTGAACATCCTTGGTGTCAAAGCATACAAGGTATAATTTCTCAATTTTCCTACAAGTCCTACAAGATAGATATGCAGGTCTGTGTCTGGAACTTTATCCTTTTCCGAGATGACTATCAGTTATTGTTTATACTGGTTTAGCTATCAGATTTTGAAATCCATTAGCAAAACTGATTACACCTCATTAGTCCTTTACCATTCCCTGAAAGGGGATAAAAGGGGCATGACATTAAAGTTTCCTCTTAAAGTAGCATTACCCATTTCTGATTTTTGAAAATTAATCATAAGTTGTGTGTTCACACAGCAAAGTAAATTATTTCCTTATTTTCTGGAACAGATTTCTTATCACACACAATATATGGAAGGGATGATATGAGACAGACACAGACAGCCAACCATTAATAATAGCAATTCCTTTATGACTCAGGAAAATATAAATAAATAAACTGATGAGTTAACAGAGAGAGTGCAATAGGGGAGTGTCACACTTATTTTTTATCATACCATCATATGCTTTTTATATGAACCATATAACAAATCATTCCCAAAAGAAGACTGGCATGTACTTTTTTTGCTCCACTTTGGTCTCTATCAACACTGACCTCAGCCTTATTGTACTACTACTACTACTATCCATCTCTCCTGGCACTGAAGCAAACCTCAATGTGTCCCTTCATTGGTTGGATCTTCTCCCTCCAAAGAGTAAATCTACTTGGCTGTAAAACTGTTTTAAACACACATAGCCCCCATAGCCAGTGGAGTGAAGTGGGTGCACTGGAGCCAGCTGTGGCTGATAGGATGCACTAACTCCCTTAGCATGTTGGGTAATGATATGAGTGGATATATGATGGTGCTAGAATAGAGCCACCATATTTTGTGCAGTGAGATATCCCTCCATTGCCTATCCAAAATGCTTTCAAGGTGCTGCTGCTGTCAAAAGCACTGACTTCAGCCAAAGTCCGTGAGCTAGGTGTGTCCCTAACATGTCCGCTCTCCTCTCCCTCCTGAAGATGAAACATTGATATAGTCATATCATTGGTCTTTTCCTCATCATCTTCTCAACCAAAGAAGATGGTGGAGGAAAGCTGAATGAAGTGACTATAATCTGCACATCCAGAGGAATGAGTTAAACCTGGGTTGCATGGGACACTGTGAAGGCTTTGTTCCTCTGCACCATAGGCAGAAATGACCCCTGTATTTTCCCTGGTGTTAAACACAAAAGGTGAAAGCATCAGGTGGTGGGTGGCAGGAATAAAGATACGAAGCACCAAGACTTAGCAGAGAATTGTTTGGCTTTTGGTACATTTTAAGCTACCACACACACACACACACACACACACACACACACACACACACACACACACACACACACACACACACATTTTTTTTAATTTGTGCAGTTTCTATACTGCTTCCTCATTGTGGTCTGCTATAAAACCTATGATCATAATCACTGTAAATTTTTCTGAAGAAGCAGTAGGAAACTACCTGAAGCACAAAAAGCAGACTTTATATCTGTCTAGAGGCACTGTAAAGAAAGAAGGGTCAAGAAACAGGATAATCTCGGCTCAAAAAGTGTAGTGAGACCATTTCAATGCACACCCTAATAATGACTTATTAAACTTATATAAATGCTAAAAAAAAAAAAAAAAAATAGAATGGTGTGTGTGTGTGTGTGTGTGTGTGTGTGTGTGTGTGTGTGTGTGTGTGTGTGTGTGTGTGTGTGTGTGTGTGTGTGTGTGTGTGTGTGTGTGTGTGTGTGTGTGTGTGTGTGTGTGTGTGTGTGTGTGTGTGTGTGTGTGTGTGTGTGTGTGTGTGTGTGTGTGTGTGTGTGTGTGTGTGTGCATGTCTTTATTTGTAGCTGTAGATTTAAATACACTCTAAGGGTAGCCTAAATGTGTATACACAATATCACAATATGCTGTCGAGTGCATCAGTTCCTACCATGATAGTAAAGTTTGTGGTCAATCACCTATTGGCTTCTAGGTGTCTATAAATGGTTTATAAGTTACCAATACTAGTAAGTGAAACTGAGCTACTATTAATACTACAGGATGTCAAATAAGAAAAGAGTCTACAGCAAGATTTGTACTTTACTGAGATTTTGGCCATTTTTAAACAATTTTATGACAAAAGGAGTCCATCTTCTCTCTCTGCCTGTTTCACTGTTATATTTGATGAAAATAGAAAAAACAGCAAAAGTTAAAATATTACTTTCGGGCTACTATGATTTTTTTTTAATACAAGTGAGAATGTAACATGTGACGACTCAGTGAGCAAAGAAACTGATCAAATGTTTTGCTTTAACCAAAAAACTTATTTTTTAATTATAAAACATGGTGCTAAAAGGTATGGAAGTCAAAACAAACAGTAGTGTCAAGGAAATAAATTTTCAACACAGTAAAAAAGTCACATCTCAGCAAATAAAATCAGAGCATAGTCTGGTTCAGATGGCAAGTCTTTATTTGTTTGTATTCACAGTTTCTGCTCCTTTCATGATGAGCTGAATCATTAAACATGGTACCCATCTTGTCATTAAATCTGTAAGCATCATTAGTCCCCCAGGCCAATGGGGCAGAAAACTAATAGTTGCAGAAATACAATATATACAGCTGTTGGAGTAGCTGAAAAATAGCTCCAAGTTGCAGCTTTCTTTCACATTAATTAAGACAACACTCTCAAACTGTTTTATACTGCAGAGTTGATTGTTATAGGATCATAGGAGATTACTAGGCTATCAACCTGGAGGTCATTTTAAGCCTAGCCATTTCAACCCAATGTAATACCATAGAAGTACTAGTCAATACCATACCCAGAATTGCATTTGGTGATGACTGCCCATGTTCAGGAGGGTTTTGGGCACTATCCCCGGTAAGAATTTGCAGTGCCCCATCCACTCATCCAGGTTCCTCTTGAACAGTACCATTGAGGTGCTCTGTTTCACAGGAATTGTTAGCCTGTTCCAAAGATGAGGCAGTCGCTGAGAGATAAATCTGACCCTTCAGCAAGTCCTATTTAAGTCACAGGCCATATTTAAATCCCTGGAATGGGTAGCCCTAGACCCATTTTATTTACAGATATGCAGTAAGTTTATTAGGTTTGCATCTTGTGTTGCTCTGTAGGCCAGGCATAAGATTCCCCTTATAGGTCTGTACAATACGGAGTATAGTGACAGGGACTTTAGTTGGTCCATGTAAGGCACAATCTGCAGGCCTTTGATCGTCTTTGTATATAAACCTCTGAGGTCTTTCCAATTGCTGTAGGCTCTTAGTATGGTACATACCGAATTGGGCATTATACTCAATTATGGACCTGATAAGTGCAGAGTATAGGAGGGTTATAACCTCTTTTGCTCTTGAGGTGCCGTCACTAATCAGGTGAGCCACATGGAAAGCTTTTCTTATGATGGTAGACACATGGTGGTCAAAGTTAAGGTCACTGTCAACCTGTGATCCCAAGTCCCTTACTACTTCACGGGTACTGTTGTTTATTTGATAGTGTGAAGGGACATTGTTTGTTCCAAAGGGAATGATAATGCATTTCTATGCATTCATTTTGAGACCGTGACTTATTAGTCATTGTTGTGTGTGAGACCCTCTTGGAGTATACTGACATCCTTTGGGGATTCAGTGATTGCACTTAGTTTGCAGTCATCTGCAAACTTTGTCACCCACAGCCCTTTAGTTTTGACCTGAACTTCTGAGAAGTATATACCAAACAGTATGGGGCCCAGCACTAACCCCTGTGCCACTGTGCTGGTAACAGGTTTGCTGGTTGATGTGGAATCACCCACTTTGATAGTGTGTCTGGTTTGTGAGCCAGTTGGCAACCCATCTTACAACAAAGGGATTTACATTCACTTTGCTAAGTTTATCGGTAATGCCTGAATGTGGGATTTTGTCGAAAGCCTTTGCCAAGTCGAGGTATGCTGTGTGCACAGATCTGCCCACATTAATGGTCTTGGTCACACTTTCAAAGAAATCCACCAGATTTAACAGGCAGGATCTGCCCTTCACGAAGCCGAATTGGATAGGACCCAGGGTTTGGAAGTCGCCTATGTCTTTATTTGTGAGATCCATAATGATATGTTCCATGGCCTTATAGATGAGGCTGGTCAGGATGATGGGTCTGTAATTCCCTGGGTCTGTTGCTAGGCCACCTTTGTGGAGGGAAATAACTGTAGCTGTTCTCCATTCCTCAAGAATGAAGCCTATGGTTAGGCTATGTTGAAAAGGGTACTTAATGGTGATGCTAATTCATGTTTTAGCCTGTTTAGAAGGCAGCCTGGAATGTCATCTGGGCCCACAGAGGCCAGATTCTTTGCCTTGAACAGGGCTTTGAGAACCTGCTCTTCAGATATGTAAGGTGTGTGTGTGTGTGTGTGTGGGGGGGGGTTGTTGTAAGTTTAGAGGGGATAAGGGAGTGAAATTTTCGACAAACCTATCCGCTAGCAGGTTCTCTGTTTCTGTGGGGTCATTGTGTTTGATACCATTGTCCACCAGTTTTGCACATGCTTGGGTCCTACCCTTTAAGTTATATACATAGCTGTAAAAGGCCTTATGGTTATCCTCAGCAGTACTTGCTAGGTTTCTCTCAAAGGACCTCTTAGAGGATTTGATAAGTTGTCTTAGTTGCCTGTTAGGTGCAGGAGTCCACGCAGGCAATATGTCTGCCGTGCGATCCAGAAACAGTCTGCAAGGGCATGCATGAGAGCTCCAGCACTAATCCTGCATGGACTAAGCCCTGGTACACAAATCACCTCATTTGCAGGAGAAATCCATGCAAATGAGGTGATTTTGCAATCCAGGAAGCTTGCAATACTCCATGCAAGACTAGTGCTATCTGCAGAAATGTACTCGGTTAGTAACCGAGCACATTTCTGCAAATTTCAAAACGAGCTATGACAGCTACAGATAAAGGCTGCATATTATTGAGGAAGCATGCCAATGGCCAAGTAGAAGGCCATTGGCATTGCAAACTGTGTGAAAAATAAATAAAACAACTTATTTTTTTTCGACGATCTCAGCTGTTTAAGCATAGGGCAGCGGCGTGCAAACGGGATCAGGGAGAAAATAATAAAATAAACTGAAAATGAGCATTCTAACAAAAATCAGTATTCTGCCATGCAAGTCAATGGCAGGCAAAAGACAACTTGGCCAGTGAGTAGTAGTTGCTAAGGGGGGAGGCTCAGTGTGGGACATGTAACTATGCATTAGTAGGCAATCCTATGCAAATGAGGGAAAGATTAGTGAATCCCAGAAATTCCCAGGGTGTGAGGCAGGTCCCAAGAGTGTAAGAGTATAAATAGCTAGGTGCAAGACTAGGATACAGGTGACATCATGGGGGGTGTCAGACATACTGTAAGCAGATTGGAGACCTGTGGCTCAGGACTGCTCCTAGTTTAGCACAGCTAAGCTAGCGGTGTGTCCAAACTGCCTAGCACTCTTTACAAAGTGTAAGCAGGTGTGCGCACCTCGCACCGGGTCTTACAGGAAGAAAAAGGAAGTTAAACCAGCAAATAGCAGCTCTGTGCACATTTCAGCACTCCGTTTGCGCGGCGCGCACACAGTCTTAAACAAGGAGGCAACGGGAAGGGAAAACAGCAGTAGGAAGGTAATCAAGCAGAACTAGTTTAGCTGACAGGTGAGATGTATATGAAACAGCCAATTACACAGGCAGCAGCCCAGCACACCACTATAAACTATGCAAACACCTGTCCCCCTTGTTTTTCCCAAAACCTCTGCACCACCGGTGTATACAGAGAGGGAAATTTTACAAAACGAAAGCAAGAGAAAAAATGTTAGGGGCTGCATTTGCTATCATAAACCAGCATGTGCAAGAGGCTGAGGGTGGTGAGGCTGTGAATGCTGCTGAGCAACCCACAGTGAGGAGACAGATGAGTGTACAGACCCAGGGTAACCTACCAAGGGCTACATGAGCTGGAGATAGTAGAGCACTATAGGGTGGACAGGGACCTCCTACAGCAAATTGTTGAGCTGTGCCAGCCATGCCTCACTCACAGAACTAACAGAGGGGAACCCATCCCAGTGGATACCAAGGTATGTGTAGGCCTAAGAATACTAACTACAGGTACCTTCCAAAGGCCAACTGGGGATATGATGGGGATTTCACAGGCATCAGCATCCAGGGTACTCCACCAGTTCCTGGATGCCATGTCAGCACATCAGCACATATCGGTGAGCAAGTATGTATCCCCATCACCCGTGAGGCATTGGCCAGTAACATGCGTCACTTCCACCAAATAGAATAATACCCTGAGGTAGTGGGTGCAATAGACTGCATGCACATATGCATTAAAGCACCACCAGGTGAGCGGGGTAGGGTCTACATCAGCCGCAAGGTCTTCCCCTCCATCAACTGCCAGGTCGTGTGCGATGCCCAGGGCATAATAATGAATGTGTGTGCTGGCTGCCCTGGAAGCTACCATGATTCCCACATCTGGCATCTGACGCAGCTGTACCAGACATTTGCAATAGGGACATCCCCCATGGTCACCTAGTGGGGGATGCTGGATACGCACTGTAGCCATGGCTGATGACACCAATCAGAAATGCACATACACCCAAACAAGAACTCCATAATGACGTACACGCACAAACACAAATCATAATAGAACATGTGTTTGGGATGCTGAAGTCACGGTTCCGGTGCCTGGACACATCCGGTGGAGCCTTGCATTACTCACCAACTACATGTACCCAAATTGTCCTTGTATGTGCTATGCTACACAATATGATCCTGTGGAAACAGCTGCAGCAGGAACAGCATGGGGCAGGGCCACACAGCCCTCCACCAGTGCCAAGGCCTGCACAGGCACAGAGTGACTCAGAGAAGGGACAACCTGAGCCTGCCCCAGTAGGCAGAAGGAGGCATGCCCAGTATGCCCAGTCCTTGGCAAAGAGGCAACACATAGCACATGCACTGACACAGTAGGGACCCAGGGAATTACATCTCTCTCCGAATCACACATACAGTAAAAGGGATGCCAAATATGACACTACCTGTGCTTAACCATGTATAGGGAGTGTACTATTTGCATCCAACATAGGCAGCCCTGCAGCACTACCTTCAGTACTGGGGCACCCACAAGGTAAGTGACACACACATGCCAGTTGGGGGGGCACATACCCAACAACAGTCACAGCCAGCAGGATAGGTGTAGACAAACACAAACAAATGCTGTACTATGGCCTCTGAATGAGCCCTATGGGTAACTCCTCCTGCAGGCCTACACAGACAGACTACAGCAGGCCAGGCAATTGGATGTAAGTTGTGAAGTCTAGGATGTCAGAAACTAATATGCAGGTAGTGAAAGCTAAGATCTGTAGTACACTGGTATGCCTCTAGCCAGCATGATAGGTAAGTCAGTAAACCAAAACGCTGACACCAACGGTCCACAGGAAATCCACGTTTATTGCCAGAAAGTCACACAAAAGGAACAACTGCATTACACGAACCACAAAATGAGACACTAACGCTTCCAAATCACATTTTCGTCACCAACTTCTTCAGAAATACAAGGAGTTCTTTGTTTGTCACTGCTGTTTGTGATGGCTTGCTGCTGGTTAGCTTGCTGTTTTGTATTGTTTTATTTTCGGTGGCTGTCTCTGTGTCTCTTTTTCTGGTTTTCTGTTTTTTTTTTTTTTTTTCTCTCTCTCTCTCTCTGTCTCTCCCTCCGGATGTTGCAATGAAAGTATGTACTTTTGCTCAAGCTTTTTCGTAGCTATTATTAAATCCCCGAGTGATGCTGACATCCTACAGAAAGGCCTCACTGAGACCAATGACTGGTGTCAGAACCATGGCCTTAAGCTCAATGCCAAAAAACGTGTTGTCATCCCCTTTCAAAAAACCTGGTTCCCATGAATTGCCACAATGATGGTAGTCCACTGAACACAGAAGGTGTTATAAGAGTTCTGGGAACACAGGTTGACAGTAACCTCTCTTTTGACCACCACATTGCCACTGTGGTCAGAAAGTCCTTCTATGTGGCACATCTCATTACTAAGGGTTTTGCATCCAGGAAGAAAGAGGTCATTGTCTCCCTCTACTCTTCCCTCATTAGGCCAGTCATTGAGTACAATGCCCCATTTGGCATGTACCTCACTAAACACCTGCAACAACTGGAAAGGCCGCAAAAGTACCTCACAAAGGGGATTCTAGGCCTTAAATATTTCTTCTATATGGACAGACAAAAAAACCCTCCAGCTATTCTCTGTCTCATATCGCCTACTTAGAGGTGATCTCTGCTTGACTTAGAAACCCATGTCTGAGCCAGCTCTGTTAGAAATACTACATCTAAAGAAATCCCAATCCCTCCATACAACACGCTCCAGACACCTCAACCTCATTACCACAATCAGCAGAACATGCTGGAGGGACAGGTTCATAACCCAGAGACTGCCCATGCTATGGAATAGACTTCCCATACATGTCAAGCAGAGCACCTCACTGGCCCTTTCAAGAGAAATCTTGATGAGTGAATGGGAAATAGAAAATTCACCCCAGGGATCACTCCAGTGGTTTTACTCGACAGAGGCACCGGGAACTAAGGTCAGGTGGCACGATACCAGGGTAATCCTATGGGCTAGGCTTGTAAAGGCCCCAGGGCCATTAGCCTAGTACACACCTATGAACCTATGAACATAAGCATACCAGATTAACAAATCAGCCAAGTCAGAGCATACAATTTTATGCTAAGTATCCTGCATTTTTGATTATAGACTCCAGCCTAAACCCTGTAAGGCAATCAAGGCTGGGATGAAAAAGGTAGATTAAATACAAATTGCTGTGTCTAGAAGACAATTTCTTGTTTGTGCAATTATCTACTTATACACAATTAACTGTGGATGGATGAATGCAACTAAATGTAATAAACACAGGAAATATAAATAGCTGCTTTATCCACAATGAGGCCTTCCAAAGTGAAGAGTGTCAGAGTTTTACTAAAGAGGTACTTTTATTTTCTGTAGAACATCTAGATCTAGAGATTTCATTTTGTTTATGTACTTGTGTTTCACTGCAGTGTTTTTGATTATATTTTCAGATAATAAAAACCAAAAAATACAGGGTTACGTAGCGGAACACCCACGATGTTCAGCAAAAGTTCAAGTAGAGCCTTTCTCCACCAGCAACTGTAGAAATAACTTCGTAATAATAACAGCAAACACTGCGTGACAGATCTGATATATTTATTACATATACGTTAGCGCTTTTACCCAAGAGGCTTCATCAGACGTTCAAACACATTTAAAATGCAGTAAAATATATACTAACACAAACAATCTGATTGGATGACATCACTACGTAAAAATTTAAAATGAGCAAACATTCCTGTGTAAACATATACTATAACTTATTTCCACAAAGAAATGACTATGATAAATGACATAACTTAAAATCAATGCACCTAATAACTGTGCATATACAATGTAACACTTAAGACAAGACAATATATTATATGCATATATAAAATTAATAAAGTTATAGAGGCTAACTAGAGTAGGGAACAAGGCATACAAGCACTATGCTAGGAGGTTATATGTGTGAAAAAGTAACAAATATATATAAAAAGACAAACTAGTATAATGAGTTGAGCCATAAATCTCAATGATACACATGTAGATAAAAAAAAAAATCTCATAACAAAATATCCTTAACAACTCTCAGGGGCTGAAAACAAACATTAATATAAATAATGCATGGATCAGAGGTGAGAAAAAGCTCATGTAAGGTTAAACCCAAAAAAATATTAAAAGATGAGGTCTATAGATCACAGAAGCAGACGCCAACATATGGTGTATATCATTATTATAACTCCCTCAGATCACTTCCTCGGCCTAGGACACTTCCTTTTTCTCAAAATGGGTCTTATATTAACCCTATCATTAAGGCCAGGGGGCCGGTCTGCCTTACATCTAATTATCCACCTCATCTCACATTCTAATGTATAATTGGGCAAATCACCTCCCCTATTGCTCTCAAACACCTCCTGTATCACCGAAAACAAAAAGGTATGGTTAGGTCCAGATCTTTTAACATGCTTGGCCAGGGCATTAGTATCGGAACCAATTCTGATGTGATACTCATTATACTAGTTTGTCTTTTTATATATATTTGTTACTTTTTCACACATATAACCACCTAGCATAGTGCTTGTATGCCTTGTTCCCTGCTCTAGTTAGCCTCTATAACTTTATTAATTTTATATATGCATATAATATATTGTCTTGTCTTAAGTGTTACATTGTATATGCACAGTTATTAGGTGCATTGATTTTAAGTTATGTCATTTATCATAGTCATTTCTTTGTGGAAATAAGTTATAGTATATGTTTACACAGGAAAGTTTGCTCATTTTAAATTTTTACGTAGTGATGTCATCCAATCAGATTGTTTGTGTTAGTATATATTTTACTGCATTTTAAATGTGTTTGAACGTCTGATGAAGCCTCTTGGGTGAAAGCGCTAACGTATATGTAATAAATATATCAGATCTGTCACGCAGTGTTTGCTGTTATTATTACAAAGTTATTTCTACAGTTGCTCGTGGAGAAAGGCTCTACTTGAACTTTTGCTGAACATTGTGGGTGTTCCGCTACGTAACCCTGTATTTTTTGGTTTTTATCATTTGTTTGATCTGGTCATCAGGGTTGCAGCTCCGTTGGCTAGGCGCATTTATTTGCGTGTATATTTTCAGATAAGCCTTAAATAGTTCTATTACAGGCACATTACATGCCACTAAACCTATAACTTAGATATGTGACTACATTTCGGAAAAAACAATTCACAGAACACGATTCCTGAAAATACAATTGTTTCAATAGCCACCACTGTCTAGGGTAGAACCAGAATGACTTGTTTTTCCTGGGGGTGAAGCCCTCTGGAACCAACCCTCCCCCATACATGCATACATTAACATGCCTTCTGCAGTACTCGGTGCCTAATTTAATTAACTCTTATACTTAATGGAGATCTCATGGAGAAACATCCATTATTTAGTTGAATAGCCCTATCACTAGTTTTTGGATAGCTGTGTGGAGGGAGGGTAGATCAGTTCCGCTTTAGAAAACTGAACAGCTTTCCCTATAACCAACTTAATAAGGTGTATTACAGTGGTCCCCGGTGTAGTTTACATATTTTGCTTTATTTAAGTATTCATTAAGTGAATGAGCCCACTAGTTTCAAATGTCTTTTTAAGGGATCACAAGAGCACTGTCAGGCTAACTGACTTGGTCAGAGTTACATAGGATGTAAGCGGAGTTGGAAAGATTCAAACCCAGGACTAGAGGATGAAATGTGTTTCCAGCTGGTAGTCTAAGTGTGAAATGAACACAATAATGCCATAGGATTGATATTCCCTATATCAATACTCTTCTAAGTACAGAGTGGACTATCACAGATTAGTATTCATTATGCTGATGTATAAAACCCAGTAAATAAATATTCCAAGGCATAAATAGCAATGGAAGTATAATCCTAGAGTATGCATTCAGACAAAACATTGTATACCCTGAGTGTGCATTAAAACAGTATAAAATTGCATCCTGGCTCAAGTAATAAACATTCTAGAAAAATATGACATTACTTATTTTCATTTTTGCAGAACTTGTTTGTCTAATATGGAATATTAATTAACTGTTTGCTGTGGTCTTACTTAATTGTGGTTTAAATATTTAGGTGCTCCACTATGTGAAAAATGTCCATTTCAAAACAAAAACAGGAGAAGATATACAGTTTGATGGTAATGGAGATGCTGTGACTGTGTTTGATATAATTAATATTCAGATGCTCCCTGATGACTCCTACAAGCTCGTGAAAGTTGCCAAACCTAACCTCCAGGCAGAGCAAGGAGAAGAAATGAGTATCAATACAAACGCTATTCTGTGGCCTGAACAGTATTCACAGGTTATCCTTTCACAGTTTATGGTTATGATACAAAGATAAAAACACTGACTGAAAAAATCATTATAGTTTATGTGTTCACTTGACATAGTCAGCCCTGCCGAACAAGGCATGTTTTGATATTTGCAGTTATGGATCATGGTGCATAATGCCAGCAAACTGCATGTACAAATAAGTTAGTTCTTACACAGGTTGTAATAAGCAGTGACTGGATGAAGACTGAACTGCTGTCCTATATGTCCTGCCTTAATAAAATAACTTGGCATTGGCTGTTTACCAAGGCATTTTAACTAAGCTTCAGATATGTGTAACAAGATGTGAACAAGAAATAGAGCAAGGAGGCTATTTTTCTCTCTCTCTCTCTCTTTCTCTCTTTTTGACTTCTCTGTAAAGCTAATTTTTATCTGCATTCAAATATAAGGGGGCAATCCTATGAAAACACCTTATCCTGAATATTTATCAATACAGGAACTGATTATTATTCATAATGTTAAGAACATTTTGAAAGCAAAACTTCATAATATCTTGTTATAACACCATATTAGCATGAGTTTAACAGAGAAAGGAAAGCATTAGAATGCATATTTACACACACAAACACACATACATGCGCATCTATATATCTATATGTGGGTGCCCTCCATTTGGTCTAAATGCAAGGTTGTTGACATCTATTTAATCGACCGCATTTGGTAGATATAAGAAGATGGTCAACAGGTGTGTGAGATTAATAATCCCTGGGTAGGGGAATATTCAGTTTCTTTAGGGAATGTGTGATCTCACATTTAGTGTATGTAATTAGCAGGGGACGTGGAGAGGATGCTGGGGAGCTTGACATGTGCAAAAAATAATGTTATTTGTCTTTATTCTTTGTTTATTTCAAAATTGCATGCACCAAGGTTCTTTCTTGGTGCACATGTGGTAATGTGTCGATGTATGGTTTGTTCACCTTTTGTGGTTGATGTTTCCGAGGTGAATGTATGGGGTATTTGACCAAAGTGATATGCATATATCTGGTTGTCATAAATTTCACTGTCTGTATAGCTTATTAATGGATAGAAAAGAAGTCACTTCCTGTTGAATACATGTTTATTTATCTATTTCCTCTTTGTTGAGCAACTTAGTCCCACTAGGCCACTATTCCCTTCAGTTTGCTTATCGAGAGAACTGGTCAGTGGATGATGCAGTTAATATGGGCCTGCACTATATCTTGCAAGATCTTGACAACCCAGGGACATATGCAAGGATTCTGTTTGCTGACTTCAGCTCTGCATTTAATACAATAATTCTGGAACTTCTTCACTTGAAACTCTCCCACCTTTCTGGTCCTGTCTCCACCTGTCAATGGATCACCAATTTTCTGACCAGTAAGAAACAGCAGATGAAACTGAGAAAAGTTACATCTGGCTATCTCATAATCAATACAGGTGCCCCCCAAGGATGGGCTCTCCCTACTGCTATTCTCCCTCAACACTAACGACTGCACCTCTAAGGACCCCTCTGTCAAACTTATTAAATATGTGGAAGATACAACTATCACTGGGTTCATCAGGAATGCTGATGAGTCTGCATACAGATGGGAGGTTGAGCAGCTGGCCCTTTGGTGTTATTCAGAATAATCTGGAGCCGAGCACTCTTAAAACTGTGGAGATGACAATGGACTTTAGGAGTGGTATTATAATATTATCCCCCATCTTTATATTTAATACTGCTGTGTCAGTTGTGGAATCCTTCAAGTTTTTAGGATCTATAATCTCCCAGGACTTGAAGTGGGAGACCAATGTAGGGTCCATCATAAAAAAGGCACAACAGGGAATGTACTTTCTGCGAAAGCTGAGGAAGTTCAATCTCCCACAGTAACTGTTGATTCAGTTCTATACAGCAGTCATTGAGTCTGTTCTCAGCTCATCCATAACAGTGTGGTTTGGATATCTGTCTAATCATAACAAAAATAGGTTACATCAAATAGTCAGGTCTGCTGAAAATATCATTGGTGCTAGTTTACCCTAATTACAAGACCTGTACTATTCCAGAGTCAGAAAAATGGCAGGGAAAGTCATCACTAACCCATTAGGGTTGCCAGCTTTCTTTGTGGCTAAAACCGGACTAAGGTCACACCCCTTGCATCACGCATAACCCCACCCATTCCCACCCCTCTCCCATCTGTTCTCTGCCCATTTTGTGACATCACAGTGACATCAGCTGATGGGAACACCCTCTTTTTCTGTTCTGGATGCCTCCTTTCAGCCAATTTCTCCCCAGTTGCCATAAACACTGTTCAAAACTTTCAGTGTGCATACTGTCTTCTGCTTTACTTCTACAGTGATTACAGATATTTGGATTTAATTTAAAGCATTTATTTCAAATTTTATAGCACAAACCACTGATACACATTTGCTAAACAAAGCAATACAGTCTCACAATGAAAACAGACTTAGCATTAAAACTACTCTGCCTTTAAATCTCACATTCACCGAAACAACATTGCACATTGTTTTCCTAAGTTTGGGATGATAACATTTTAAAATGTTCTAAGAAATGACACAGTATTAACAACAATCATATCTTACATCAATAACACAGACCTAAAAATGTATAGCATGGTCTGAAAATACATGTTTAGTAGAAAACAATACATAATGACACAACTGGTCTTGCAGCTTTTGAAAAATGAACAAATGCCTTTTATAGAAAGCTACAGAGCATATGCTTAATGTGGACAACTAGTGGATGGTCAGAAAATTAGCAGGGTCATCAATTTACGCACCTTTGCTATACCAATCTCAGCTCTGTATGTCACAAATAACAATTAACCACAACTGACCCTCGAGTATAGAGCATTATATCA
Source organism: Protopterus annectens (assembly GCF_019279795.1). Classification (NCBI taxonomy): domain Eukaryota; kingdom Metazoa; phylum Chordata; order Ceratodontiformes; family Protopteridae; genus Protopterus; species Protopterus annectens. The sequence continues at coordinate 752,422,032 of NC_056734.1, forward strand.
AAAGGCACATTAGTAATATTAACAGGTGAGATACTATGGCAACAGGTAAGTTTGCCCTATTTTATCATTCTAAAATATTTTAACCACATTCAACAGCTTTAAGCAATATAATTTTATAAAGGAATTGCAATAATCACATAAAAAGACTTCAACAATAGGCATAATTTCATGTTTTATTTTACTAGTACTTAGTCACACAAAATTAAACAATTTCTTGGGATTTGTAGTATCATTAATAAAAGTCTGCTGGAAGAACCGTCTGGCCTTTTGTTATCTGAAGCAGGTAGATAGACTGCAGCTCTGTCTTTTATAGCATTATTATTTTCTTATGGAAATTTAAGCTTAGGACAGCAACAGCAACATACCCTCAGTATCGTCTAGAGAAGGCCTCACTAAAGCTCATATGAAAGAAGCATCTTGTGACTTACTTGTTACAGAAGAATTTAGCCCTGAAGCTTTGTGTAAACCAGAAATGCAATGCAATACAATGAGACTGTACAAGATACAAGATACAAAAAAAAAAAAAAAAAAATTTTTCATCTGCTTTTACTGTACTTGTGTTTCTACCTACTTTATTTTACTTTTGCATCATCTTAAAAGTACTCAATTGTATTTATTACTGCTTGGTGTAACTCATTCTAAGCCTTTTGGTTTAAACACTTGGGCTTCGGACCAGTTGTTTTGCACTGAGAGGGTTTGTGGTCTGCACTGTAGTGGCAGAACAGGTAGCTTACATCCTTCTAGGTTGGGAACTGCTGATTGAGGGCTCAGTGTCTGTTATTCTAAAAGTGTATTAATTCTGGTTTAAGCACTTGGGCTTTCAGGCCAGTTATTTTACATTAAGAGGGTTCGTGGTCTGCACTCTTGTGGGAGGAGAGGCTGGACTCTGCCCTTCTGAGCTGGGAATTTCTGGTTAAAGGCTTATGATGCATGCATATCTGAACTGCTTCTTACTGAAGTTGGTGCGCCTTGTTTGCAGTGGCATCGACTGGATTCGGGCCTGCTGGATCTAGCTTTGTTTGTGTAACTTGAGCACAAATCCAGGCATTCTCTAAAGTATTCAATTGTATTTATTACTGCTTGGTAGTAACTTGATTACAGTGTAACTATCATTCTAAGTCTTTTGGATTAAGCACTTGGGCATCAGACCAGTTGTTTTACATTAGGAAGGTTTGTGGCATGCACTGTGGTGGCAGGACAGGTAGCTTTCATCCTTCTAAGTTGGGAACTGTTGATTGAGAGCCCAGTGTCTGTTATTATTAAAGTGTATTAGTTCTGGTTTAAGCACTTGGGCTTCAGGCCAGTTATTTTACATTAAGAAGGTTCATGGTCTGCACTCTTGTGGGAGAAGAGGCTGGACTCTGCCCTTCTGAGCTGGGAATTTCTGGTTAAAGGATTATAGTGCCTGAATATTTGAACTGTATCTTACTGAAATTGGTACACCTTGTTTGCTGTAGCATAGACTAGATCCAGGCCTGCTGCATCTAGCTTTGTTTATATGCTTGTTGTTTGCTTGCTTGTTATTTCCCTGGAATGCTAATTCCACCTAATATGCGGCTTCTCAGCGCTTCTGTGGATCACTAGTGATATCTGCATTGCTTACTGTACTTATTTCCTTGTTTTACTTGAAAGAAAGTTACTGTTTGTCGTTTTTGCATTTAAGTTACCTGTAACACATTGCACTTAAGTTACCTGGCACTTGCTCACTAAAGCAATTATATAAGTCAGCACTAAAAATTAAAAGCACTACACCCTCACTCCCCACTGGCCCTTGTTTTCAATTATTAAGGAATTCCCAATATTATTCTAGCATGTCCAAAGGTCAGTTGTCAATCTACTCTCTGGTCCAGCTGGTGAATCTGGGAATCTTGAGGCAATGTTACAACTGCCTCATGTACACAGACAACCCTCTCCTCCTCCCAACAAATTCCAACACATGTGAGAGATGCAACTATATAGCCAAACTGGAGGCTAAGCTCTCTCAGCTCAGTACTGGCATAACCAGTCAGGAGGAGAAGGAAACCACACTCACTACAATTCCAGTCTCACATAGACCTACCACGACAGCAAACCAAACACATAATCACACAAAAACATACTCGGAGGCTCTAAATAAAGATCTGCCTAAGCAGCAGAGACCTCCAAAGCAGACACTCAAGCAACCACTACCCCAAAACAAAACACGTGCAACACATATCTCACAAAGCCAGTGTGCCAAACAGTCACAGCCCTTAAGACTAAACAACACACCTGATACACTTGTAATAGGTGACTCTATCATCAGGCACACTGACGTCCCGCTCACCAGGCTGAACAAGGAGAGGGTCACGGTGAGCAGCCTGTCGGGTGCTAGGATCCACCACACAACACAAGCACTCAGGTCACTCCAAGGCAAGTACAAATATGACTCAGTCATTGTCCATGCTGGTGTGAATGACCTGAGACGTACCTCCCCGGACTACATGAAAAGAGACATAAAGGAGCTCTCTGAGCATGTAGCCCAGGCCGATATGACCCTGACCTTGAGTAGCATCTTACCCTCACCAAGAATGATGCCACAATATGAAGACAAGATGATCAATTTCAACAATTGGCTTAAGTACTGGTGTCATTCAAAGGGGATCCAATGCCTGTCAGCTTGGGATGATATGCTCGACAAGCCACGATGCTTAGCTAGGGATGGCTTGCACCTGTCACCCCTGGGCTTTCGGATATTGGCAAAGGCTCTTGCTACCCCCATAGTGCCTTTTTTAGGCAAGGCTCAAAAGACAAACCCACCTCCATAGGTATCACAACGGATAAGAAACTAAGAGTAATGCTACTCAATGCCAGAAGCCTAAACCTCAAGATGCATGCACTCTAAACTTTCCTTAGCATGGAGAACATCGATATCTGTGCAGTAACAGAAACCTGGTTCAGGGCTCCCGAGAGCACCCCAGCACTACCAGGTTATACCTCATACCATGCTTTTCGGCCCCAAAACTTGGACCAAACCACAAAAGGAGGGGGAGTATGGATATTCATCAAAGATACCCACACCTCCAGGTTGGTGGCAAAGCAGGAAGCATCAGAGACTATCCATGTGCAACTAACAGTGGGTAAAACTGCCTTCCAGTTTATAGCCTGCTACAGACCACCCTCCCAAACCCAGGAACCCCACTCGGCCTTCCTGGGAACACTGGAAAATATGAAGGTCTCTCCAAACACCATTATATTGGGCAACTTCAACTACCCAAACATAGACTGGGAGCATTACTCTAGCTCCAACACCCTAGCCCAAAGGTTCCTAGAATTTATAAACTCAAATGCTATGGAACAACTTGTACCACTCCCACAAGAGGGGAAAACATACTGGACCTGATCATCACCAACATGGGGACAATATGCTCCAGACCAGAAGTGTATCCCTCACTGGTAAGATCAGACCATAAACTAATCTCACTAGATATTCACATCCCGACCCCACCCCCTGCCCAGAAAACCACAGTGAAAAACTTCTCTAAAGCAAATTTCACACTCCTCAAAACCGAGGTGGAATCCTTCAAAGCCCCCGGGCCTGTGGAAAATATGGCCCAGACCGCAGAATCCTTTATAAACGCATTCTATGAACACCTTCAGGAATGCATGGATCATGCAATCCCAAATAAAACCAAGACTCAATCCTTCAAAGGCAGACGTCCTGTCTGGTGGACCCCAGCCATAAACAAACTATACAATAGAAGGAGGAAGCTACTAAATGATAGAGCAAAATCCCAAAAAGGGAAGGCATCACTGATCAGTATTAGCAAAAAACTACGGGCACTCATAAAATTGTCTAAGGCCAGCTTCGAGATAAAAATTGCACAGGACACTAAGGATAATCACAAGGCTTTCTTTGGTTATGTTAGGAAATTGGGTAGTAATTCCCAGATATGCTCAGAATTAGTCCAAAATGACAAAAAATACACTGAACCCACAGACATTGCCAACATCCTAGCTGACAGGTTCAGCGCAAACCACCCTCCCACCAAAGGGCAAATATCTATCCCAGCAGAGTGCTGCCCCCCTGACATCTCAGATGCTCAGGTAAGAGCCGCCCTCTCCAAAGCAAAAAACACAGCATCAATGGGACCAGATGGTGTCCCGGGCTGCGTCCTACATGGACTCCAAGAAGAGCTAAACCCAAACATAAAACTACTGTTCAGTCTCAGCCTTACTACAGGATATGTGCCCAAAGAGTGGCGTACAGCAACAGTGGTCCCTCTCCATAAAGGTGGTGCCTCAACGGATCCTGGAAACTATCGCCCCATAAGCCTGACTAGCTTGGTCTGCAAAGCTATGGAAAGGATCATCATGGACCTCATAAATAAAGATATTGGGGACCTACAGGCACTGGATCCTACCCAGTTCGGCTTTGTTAAGGGCAGATCCTGCCTCTTAAACCTGGTTGATTTCTTTGAAACAGTCACCAAGGCTATTGACCAAGGGAAGGTGGTCCACACAGCCTACCTGGACCTCGCAAAAGCCTTCGATACAATACCCCCTCGGGCATTATAGATAAGCTCACCAGCTTAAATATAAACCCCTATGTCACTAGATGGATTGCAAACTGGCTCAAGGACAGAACCCACTTGGTTAGAATTGCTGGAGCCATGTCAGACTCCAAACCCGTTACAAGTGGTGTCCCACAAGGCTCAGTCCTGGGACCTCTCTTGTTCGGTATATATTTCTCAGAGGTACAGGCCAACACGGAAGGACTGTGGCTGACCAAGTTCGGAGATGACTGCAAACTGGGCGCAATAATCGACTCTCCAGCCGACACAAGCATCCTCCAAAAGGGCCTCATAGAAACAGACAACTGGTGCCAGAGCCATGGCCTCAAGCTAAATGCCAAAAAGTGTAAAGTCATCCCCTTTGGCAAAAACAAAGTGCCCACAAATTACCACATAGGTGGTAATCCATTAAGTACAGAAGAAGTAATTAGGGACCTGGGGACCCAAGTTGATAGCAATCTCTCATTTGACAACCACGTGGCCAAATTGATTAGAAAAACATTTTATATAGCCCACCTAATCATGAAGGGATTCACATCTAGATCAGGGGAGGTCATCATGCCTCTTTACTCATCCCTCATCAGGCCCATAATTGAGTACAATGCCCCTTTTGGGATGTACCTTACCAGACACCTGCAGCAACTGGAAAGACCCCAAAAGTACCTCACCAAGAGGATCAAAGGGCTCAAACAGATGCCATATGCTGCCCGGTTAAAGAAACTCCAGCTCTACTCAGTGGCATACCACCTGTTCAGAGGTGATCTGTGACTGACGTATAAAGCCATGTCCAACCCAGAATTAATGAACATGCTGCACCTCAGAAAATCCAAATCCCATCAAGCTACGTGCTTGAGAGACTTGAACCTCAGCACTGAAATAAATAGGACATGCTGGAGGGACAGATTCATAACCCAGAGGCTCCCTTCACTCTGGAATAAAATCCCAGTCCAGGTTAGGCAGAGTCCCTCATTGACTCTCTTCAAGAGGAATCTTGATGAGTGGATGGGAGATCGTAGGTTTACCCCGGGTATCACTTCTGTGTCACTGTTAGACAGAGGCACAGTATACTAACCTCGAAAAAGGGCATAGCAAAATAAATTTAAAATGGGTGGCGAAAGCCAAACACATTCTGGCTAGGCTTATAAATGCCCTAGGGCAGATAGCCTAATATGAACCTATGAACCTATGAACCTATACCATACAGTGTTTCCTGGCCTCTGCTCTGCACGATCAAATTATAAAAAAAAAAACTTCCACTTAAGTTAATTACATTTCAGTTGCTCTCCTTTTCATAGCAGCGGCAGCCTCACACACACACCTACCTCTCTGATTTTGTCCAACCATTCATTGTTGTGGTCCGCTGCAAAGTCCAAACTCCAAACGTCTTCTGGAAACTGGAATTCAAATTCCACCGTGCGGAAGCTGAAGACGTCATGTAAATAATTTTGGCTTCTTCTGCATCTGTGAGTGCGACCAGACGCAAAGGGCATTCTTAAAGTAGAACACCCTTAAAAAACGTATTTTGTTAATTAAATGAAAATATTTTATTTTTTCTGGACATGAAAAGGCAGTTGCCATTTTCAGGACAGTGTCCCTTATTTCCGGACAGTCCGGAGTCAGATAATGGCTCTAATTATAGCCAAAAAGCACACTGGGACCGCAGCAATAGGGAGGGGAGAGAGAGAGAGAGTAAAGATGAGGCGGGAGAAATGCTTGAGACCGTGGCAGTGGCACAAAACCCAGACTTCATGTGTCTGGTTTTGAATGAAATTTGTAACCGGATAATTTGTCAGAAAACCCGACAGTCCGGTCAAAAAACGGACAGCTGGCAACCCTACCCTTTCACATCCAGGCCACCATCTTTTTAAACTATTACCATCAGCCAGGCATTATAGATTAATATGCACCAAAACAAGCAGCTATAAGAACACTTTTTTTCCACAGGTCATCAAGTTCATAAAAGATTAACTCATGTTATTAGACTGGGGTATTCTTTTTCTCAAGCTTCTGAGTATTGCTAATACTTGTTTCTTTCAGAGTTTATTTCAGTATTTCTTGCACCACTGAGTTGCACTTTGCACCTTGTATGTATACATATATGTATATTATTAAAATTGTTTGACTTATTCTTAATACTTGTATGTATGTCATTTGTCTTGTTCTTAAAAATTGTATGTCTGTTGTTTATGTAATTATACTTGGAGAATTGAAACCGGAGTCAAATTCCTTGCACATGTGCATACGTGGCCAATAAATATGATCTTTCCAGCCCCCTGCTATAAAGCACGCTTTGGCAGGCCTTTCTGGCATTAGAGAACTAGGCATAGCTCCTCGTGGTCCCCTGCAGAGTTCCTAAGCCAGCAGAGAGCAGAAAAAGCAACTTTCTTGATCATAAGTATTTTTTAAACTTTTTAGTTTGCATTTTTCGAAATTTTGAGCTTTTCGACTACTGTTTGTGCCTATATTACTGTTTTATTACCTTATTTTCCTGTTTTTGTGAGCTTATATTGTTGATTGCACTTGTGGGCTAAAGTATTGCTTAAAAGTAACAAACAGGCTAATACACTCAAGTGTACCAGCCTTTGATAGCAATTTAGTCGAAAACAAAGCATTTACTGCATTTTCTGTCTGTTTGCAAAAAAAAAAAAACAAAAAAACAAAAATATTTCTCCTTTCCTAAACTTTCCTAGCTAGTTGTTCCAGTGATCAGATTTTGCTGATCCCTGGGCTTTGTATTTGGTTTCTGTGTTCCTCCATTTTCTTGTGTGGCCAGAGGTAGTTTCTTTACTCACCAGTGGGAGTGGGGAGTACTGAGCTGTTTGTTTGTCCTCAGAGGAGTGGTTAGAAGCAGCAACTAGTAATTCGTCGGCCATTTTGGGTCATTTCCTGTTTTTTTCCAGCCCCCTGCTATAAAACACGCTTTGGCAGGCTTTTCTGGCATTAGAGAACTAGGCATAGCTCCTCGTGGTCCCCTGCAGAGATCCTAAGCCAGCAGAGAGCAGAAAAAGCAACTTTCTTGATCATAAGTATTTTTTAAAATTTTTAGTTTGCATTTTTCGATCTTTTGAGCTTTTCGACTACTGTTTGTGCCTATATTACTGTTTTATTACCTTATTTTCCTGTTTTTGTGAGCTTATATTGTTGATTGCACTTGTGGGCTAAAGTATTGCTTAAAAGTAACAAACAGGCTAATACACTCAAGTGTACCAGCCTTTGATAGCAATTTAGTCGAAAACAAAGCATTTACTGCATTTTTTTCTGTCTGTTTGCAAAAAAAAAAAAAAAAAAAATATTTCTCCTTTCCTAAACTTTCCTAGCTAGTTGTTCCAGTGATCAGATTTTGCTGATCCCTGGGCTTTGTATTTGGTTTCTGTGTTCCTCCATTTTCTTGTGTGGCCAGAGGTAGTTTCATTACTCACCAGTGGGAGTGGGGAGTACTGAGCTGCTTGTTTGTCCTCAGAGGAGTGGTTAGAAGCAGCAACTAGAAATTCGTCGGCCATTTTGGGTCATTTCCTGTTTTTTCCAGCCCCTGCTATAAAGCCGCATTAGCGCTTTAGCCTTGATTTAGTGAGCTGCTACCGTTGCACACTAGGGCAGCGCCGGTTAATCAGATTTAAACTATTAGGGCTACCTAAAGTCCACTCTTCAAATTTTCCCTTAAAACTACCTTCCTCAAAGTATACTACTGTTCTATTTAGTGTATCCTACAACTATAAATTATCTCTACTTGACTCCCAAGTAGACTATTCTCTATCTGTATAGCGAAGCACTTGCTCCTACAGTACTTATCACCTCGATACAGCACTCTTGTTATAGAAAGTACCCTAAAAAAGCAAACCCCATTTCTCGGTCACCCACATCCCCCAGAACCTTTTCTTAAGTATTTCTGTCTATTCCTTCTAGCATGTCGAGGGATCAGTTGCTAATGTCCTCTCCTGCACAGCTGGTGAACCTGGGAATATTGAGGCAATGTTACAATTGCCTCATGTACACAGACAACCCTCTCCTCCTCCCACAAAACACAAATACATGCGAGAGATGCAACTATACGGCCAAACTGGAGGCTGAGCTCTCTCAACATAGGACTGGCATGACCAGACAGGAGGAGAAGGTAACCACACACACTATAGACCCAGTCTCACATAATACCATCACAACCTCAAATCATACACATAAACACACAAAGACATACTCGGAGGCTCTGATCAAAAATCTACCAAAACAGCAGAGGCCACCAAAGCAGACACCCAAACAACTACCACCTCAGAACACAACACCTGCAACACATAGACCACACAGTCAGAGTGTCAAGCAGTCACAGACCTTAATGCCAAACACAATGCCAGACACACTAGTCATTGGTGACTCCATAGTCAGACACACTGACGTCCCGCTCACCAGACTGAGTAAGGAGAAGGTCACAGTAAGCTGCCTGTCGGGTGCTAGAATCCGCCACATAATGCATGCACTCAGGTCTCTCAACAGCAGGTACAAGTACGACTCAATCATTGTCCACGCTGGTGTTAACGACCTGAGACGTACCTCCTTGGACTACATGAAAAGAGACATAGAGGAGCTCTCTGATTATGTAGCCCAAGCAGGTATGACCCTGACCTTGAGCAGTATCTTACCTTCACCAAGAATGATGCCACAATACAGAGATAAGATGATCAGCTTTAACAATTGGCTTAAACTCTGGTGTCATTCAAAGGGGATCCAATGTCTGTCTGCCTGGGATGACATGCTGGACAAGCCACGCTGCTTCGCAAGGGACGGCTTGCACTTGTCACGCCTGGGATTCCGGATTTTGGCAAAGGCTCTTGCCACCCCCATAGTGCCTTTTTTAGGCAAGGCTCAAATTCTAAACCTACCACCCTAGAACAAAACAAAGAAAAAACCTAAGGGTAATGCTGCTCAATGCCAGAAGTCTCAACCTCAAGATGCACGCACTCGAGGCCCTTCTCAGTATGGAGAACATCGATGTCTGTGCTGTGACAGAAACCTGGTTCAAGGCTCCTGAGAGCACCCCAGCACTATCAGGTTTTACCTCATATCATGCGTTCCGGTCACAAAACCCGGACAATACCAATAAAGGAGGAGGGGTATCCATATTCATCAAGGACACCCACACCTCAAGATTGGTGGCATCGCACAATGCATCGGAAACCATCCAGGTGCAATTAACCATAGGCAAGACTGCTCTGCAATTTGTAGCATGTTACAGGCCACCCTCGCAAACTCAGGAACCTCATATGGCCTTCCTGAAAACACTGGAGGGGATAAATGTATCTCCGAACACCATCATACTAGGTGACTTCAACTACCCTAATATAGACTGGGAACACTACTCAAGCCCAAACACTCTAGCCCAAAAGTTCCTGGAATTCATAAACTCAAATGCCATGGAACAACTAGTCACCATCCCCACAAGAGGAGAAAACATACTTGATCTCATCATCACGAACATGGGAGCACAATGTTCAACGCCGGAAGTATACCCCTCACTGGTGAGATCTGATCACAAACTAATCTTGCTGGAGGTCCTCATCCCGCCCCCACCCAAAATGAAAAAGACCACAGTAAAGAACTTCTCGAAAGCCGACTTCACACTTCTAAAGACTAGTGTGGTCTCCTTTAAGGCCCCTGAGCCGGCGGTTAACATTACTCAAACTGCTGAATCACTTACAAATGCCTTCTACCAGCACCTGCAGGGCTGCATGGATCAGGCAATCCCAAGCAAAACAAAGACTCTTTGTACCAAAGGCAAGCGTCCAGTCTGGTGGACCCCATCCATAAACAAACTCTACAACAGAAGGAGAAAGCTACTACAAGATAGAGCAAAATCCTTAAAAGGTAAGACACCGCTGATCACTATAAGTAAAAAGCTAAGAGCTCTCATAAAATCATCCAAAGCTAATTTTGAGAAAAAAATAGCTAAGGACTCTAAAGACAACCATAAGGCATTCTTTAGCTATGTCAGAAACCTAGGAGGAAACTCCCAGATATGCTCAGAATTAGTTCAAAATGATGTGAAGATTACTGATCCTACAGACATTGCCAACATACTGGCTGACAGGTTCAGTGCAAACTTCTCCCTCCCCTAAAGGAGAGATATCTATACCAAATGATTGTAGCCCCCAAACATCTCTAACGCCCAGGTGAGAACTGCTCTCCAAGGCAAAGAACACAGCATCCATGGGACCTGATGGTGTCCCGGCTGTGTGCTCCATGAACTCAACGAGGAATTAAACCCACAGTTAGGACAGCTGTTTAATCTTAGTCTCACCTCCGGATACGCACCCAGGAGTGGCGCACAGCGACTGTGCTCCCACTCCACAAAGGCGGTGCCTCCACCGACCCTGGAAATTACCGTCCCATTAGCTTGACAAGCCTTATCTGCAAAGCCATGGAGAGGATCATAATGGATCTCATAAATAAAGACATAGGGAACTTGCAGACTTTGGATCCAACCCAGTTTGGCTTTGTCAAAGGCAGATCATGCCTTTTAAACTTGGTTGACTTTTTCAAACAGTCACCAAGGCCATTGACGAGGAAAGGCAGTCCATACAGCCTACCTAGACCTGGCGAAGGCTTTTGATACAATACCTCACTCGGGTATCATTGAAAACTCATCAACTTAAATGTAAACCCATACATTACAAGATGGGTTGCAAACTGGCTGAGTGACAGAACCCACAGGGTCAGAGTTGCTGGCGCCATGTCAGACTCAAAGCCTGTCACAAGTGGTGTCCCACAGGGCTCAGTCCTGGGCCCACTCTTGTTTGGCATCTACTTTTCTGAAGTACAAGCAAACACAGGAGGGTTATGGCTGACAAAGTTTGCAGATGACTGCAAACTGGCGCCGTAGTTGAAAACACATCCGACACAGATATCCTTCAGAAGGGTCTCACAGAAACGGATAACTGGTGCCAGAGCCATGGCCTAAAGTTAAATGCCAAGAAATGCATAGTCATACCCTTCGGGAAAAATAAGGTTACCCCTAGCTACCATATAGGTGGCAATCCCTGAACACAGAAGAAGTTATTAGGGACCTGGGAACCCAGGTTGACAGTAGCCTTTCATTCGACACTCATATTGCTAAAGTAGTTAGGAAGACCTTCTACATTGCCCACCTTATCATGAAGGGATTCACATCTAGATCAAGGGAGGTCATAGTCTCCCTATACTCATCACTCATCAGACCAATGATCGAGTACAATGCCCCATTCGGAATGTATCTGACCCGACACTTGCAGCAGCTGGAGAGGCCACAAAAGTTCCTCACCAAAAGGATAAAGGGTCTCAAAAATCTGTCTTATGCTGCCCGACTGAAAGAACTCCAGTTATATTCAGTTGCTTACCGCTTGCTCAGAGGTGACCTATGCCTGACATACAAGGCCATGTCAAACCCAGATTTGATGAACATGCTTCATCTCAAAAAATCTAGATCCCTCAGAGCCACAAGGGCGGAGACTTAAACCTCGACACTGTTATTAATAGGACGTGCTGGAGGGATAGATTCATCACCCAAAGACTCCCTATGCTGTGGAACAAAATCCCGGTTTATGTGAGGCAGAGCACCTCGCTGGCCTTGTTCAAGAGGAATCTTGACCAATGGATGGGAGATCGCAGATACACCCCAGGGGCTACCTCAGTGTCACTGCTCGACAGAGGCACAGCAAAATAATGGGCATAGTTTCTCCAAACTAAAGGGGTGGCGTAAGCCACAAAACTATGGGCTAGGCTTATAAATGCCCTCGGGCAGATAGCCTAGTATGAACCTATGAACCTATGAACCTATGATTCTAAAGGGACACCCAAGATGACATTTATACTAACTAGGTGAAATATTACCACTAGGTGGCACCAGAGGGCTGCCACTTTTGTTTGAAGTATACCAAGATTGAAGAAAGAGTAAACATAGCTGCTGTTGGAGAAATTTTGGGGAGATGAAATCCTAGTTACAGACTTTGAGAGTAGAGGTTTGGATACAGAGATATTGGAGAACTTAATGAAGAAAAGAAAACCAAATGAAGCTGAGGAGATGAGCTGGAGTGCTGTGATAGGTCAAGTGCTGTAGGAACAGTCTGATGATGTTGCGGTACAGAAGCAGATTACAGTGGCTGAAAATTCAGTTTTAGAATATGCCTCCATAACTGTGTACTGTGGATGTCAGAAATAAAGAAAAAAACATATTCCAGTGCTGTAAGATGAGGAACAGAAAGCTCTCTACAGCATGAAGAGATGTATTTGTCAGCAGCAGAAGTGTAGCATCTTCTGAAAAAAAGGACCAGTGATAAGAATATAAAACAAAACCACTGTTAGTATTGCCAGGTATGACATTGTGGTCAGTAGTATATTTTATTCTGATTTACTTTGAAAGACTTAAGAGTTTTGATACATTTGGGATCAAAAGAATTTTGTGAAGAAACTTTTGAGTGTTTTCATGTGCAAAAAAATTTTGAGTGAAATAGAAAAAATAAAATAACATATCACTTTGGAATGACTTATTTTTCAGAACTTTTGCTTACATTTAAAAAGAAAACTAACTGTGCAGTTCAGAACTTCAGACATAAAAGAATTTGAACTTAAAACCTTTTTTTTTATTCTCACAATATGTGATAAAGTACATGACATAAATAAAATGTATAATATAAATGTATGGATGTGGTGGACAAAGTGTGAATTGCACAGGATATGTATGATGGAAAATGACAATATAATAGCAAATGAAGCAGAGTGACAAGGTATTGGACTCAACCAAACACTGATTTTATTCAGGGAATGAAACCTATTTGGTTCAGGGCTGTACCAAAAGAAGATGTGGGCAATGTGAGGAGCATGGTCATACTGCTAGCAACTGTAAGCCATTTTGTAAACAAGTAAGTAATGTCATGAGGTTTGACTGTGCTGTGCTGGAAAAAGAACAGGCACATGAAAAATAAACTGAGATGGAGAAAAGATTATAGGCTGGATTCTTGAATGCCTACACTAAGTGCAGACTAAGTGTAAACATCTTGTATTCAAGAACATCCCTACAACATTTTTGTGTTGTCTATTCACTCAGAAAGATTACATTAAATGTTGACATAGACGACACTTCTTGGTAACCTTTATGAATCCCCCACAATATTTAAGACTCAAGAGAATCAGTAGGAAAACTAAAATTAGGAGGAAGAAGGTGAGAGTTATGCTTGTGTTATCTAGTCACTCAGAATGGTGTACACTTAGTGTATACTTAGTGTATGGATTTGTGACTCTGGCCTAATATGTAGGGAACAATATTCAGGAAGAAAGTGAAATGGCTGATGTAAGTGAGGAAGATAATGGAAGAAAAATAACTGAGAAAGGAGGAGGACTAATGGTAGAAGAGATTCAGCTATAAACAGAAAAACAAGTATGTTGGGTTAGCAAGTGAAGAACAGGAAGGTGGTGACTCAGAAACAAGAGAAGTATAAGAACAGAAAAAAAAGTTAAATTGATTAGAGGGAGAATTTGAAGGAGAAAAAGAAGAACACAAGGAAAAAAAGATGCAAAAAGAGGAAGGAGTGGTTTAGGTATTTTTGGACTAAATGTGAATATTATAAGAAATTAAGTAAGAGGTTTAATGGATGCTAAATGGAGCAAAAGGAAATTTTATGTGTGCTGGATACAGGATGCGCTCAAAAGGAAAAAATTGAAGCTGCACAAGGAAAAAAAGATTATATGGCCAATAGAATATGAAAAGTGTTTAAAGTTAGGGGGGGGGTCAATAAGAAAATATGAAAATATTAGGTGTAAAAAATATGATACCATGAAGGATGATGACATGTGACTTGAAAAAAGGCATTATGTGAACCTAATAGTACTATATGCATTTTCAAATGTCAGAAAGAAAATAAATATTTGAAGAATTAAAAAAAAATGTGATAGTGAACATGTCAATAGTAGTGATTGGGGACTTTAACTGTAACATAAGACAAGGAAATGGAAATATGACACAAGATGTAAAGGTGATAAAAGAATTGATGCAATGTTGAAACTTGAGAAAAGGGAAAAAGTAGATGGATGTATGAAAGGGGAATTTTTAAAACAAGATAATTTGTGTTATGACTCAAGTAACAGGAAGTGGCAAGTGAGGTAGGCAAAATAGAGTTTTCAGAACGTAGGACAATATGGGCTGTATTAGGTGATAAAGAAAAAATAAGAAAATAAGGAAATTAATAAAATAATTAACAGGGATTATAAGTAAAAAGAAAGAAATGAAGTGGAAGGTAGTACAGTATGAGAAGAACATGTGGCAGTGAAGTTATTTTATAAAACCTGGACAGAATGGTGGGCAGTGTTTAAACAGAAATATAAAAACACTTTTTTGGAAGCAGAGAGAATAATAAAAAGAAGTAAAGTGGAATATGAAAACACAATGAAAGAGTTTGAGAAAAGAATGGGAGACGGAAGTGACAGAGTAAGAGAAATAAAAAATATATAGGAAAAACAAAGGAAAAATAAGACAATGCTGTGTAGACAGAAGTATTTTTAAAGAGAAATAAGGAAGTTTACCCTTCTTAGGTTCATAGGCTCATAGAAGGTTACATGGCTAACGGCCCTAGAACCCTTACAAGCCTAGACATATTTATTCTGAGTTGCTCCAATTGTTAGAGGTTAGGTGAGTGAAGTTCACAGAGGTAAAGGTCTATGGTAGTTAATACTGACTTCCTCTGTCCAGGAGGGACATAGACACCACCCCAGGAGTGAATTTCCCATCCGTTGCTCTAGGTTGCATTTGATGAGGGTCAGGGAGGGGTTCTGTTTCATGTGAACTGAAAGCTTGCTCCAGAGAGGTAGCAGTCTCTGGGAGATGTATCTATCTCTCCAGCATGACCTGTTCATGTAAGAAGGTAGGTTAACATCCCTGGAATGAGTGAGTGAGTGACCTTTGTGCAGTTTGATTTATGAATGTGAAGCATTTCCATCAGGGCCGGGTCAGAAACTGCCCTGTAAACCAGGCACCAGTTACCCTTTAGCAACCTGTAGGAGACAGAATACAGTGACAGGGCTTTCAGTTTTTTCTGTGTAAGACTTGTTTTGTGTACCCTGTATTTTTTTTTATGAGAAACCTCTGTGGTCTTTCCAGTTGTTGCAGGTGTTTGGTAAGGTACATGCAAAAGGGGACATTATACAAAATTACTGGCCTGATGAGAGCTGAGTATAATGGAATTATAACATCCTTAGATCTAGATGCAATGCCTTTACTTATAAGATGTGCCACATAGGATTTCCTTACTACTGTGGATATATGGTAGTCAAAGTTCAGATTGCTATTAACCTGAGTGCCCAGATCACGTACCACTGGGTCTACATTTAGAGGAGTGCTTTCTATAATGTAATTTTCAGGGATGCCAGCTTTCCAAAGGGAATAATAATGCATTAGTGATTGCTCCCAATTTGCAATCGTCAATAAACTTGGTAAGCCACAGGCCATCCAAGTTTGCCTGGATGTTTGAAAAATAAGGGCTCCAACAAAGAACCCTGTGATATGCCACTGGTGACTGGCTTTTGGGAGAGTTTCTGTATAATACCTGAGTGTGGGATTGTGTCAAATGCCTTGGCTACATCAAGATAGGTGGTATGCACTGCCTTTCCCTCATCCAAGGCCTTGGTGACTTTCAAAGAATTCAGCCATGTTTAACAGGCAAGATCAACCTTTAATGAATCCAAACTGGGTTGGGTGCAAAGTTCGGAGATTACCTATATCCTTGTTAATAAGGTCCATAATGATTCTTTCCATGGCCTTGCAGATGAGACTAGTCTATAATTCCCAGGTTCAGTTGATGGTTCCCCTTTGTGCAGAGGGATTACTGTTGTCCTCTATTCCTCCCAAACATAGCCAGTTTGCAGGCTGTGATTAAACAGGGATCCAAGTGGGTGGTCTGCTAGGTCATGCATTAAGTTGCTGAAAAGGCAACCTGTGATGTTGTCTGGTCATATTGATGCTGTGTTTTTGGCCTTAGAGAGCACCAAGGTGACCTGCTCTCATGAGATAATAGGCTGAGAAATGGTGGCAGGTATACTTTGAGGATGACTGGAGGGAACAGGGAGATGAAGTCTGCTCCAAATCTGTCAGCTAGCAAGTTGGCTATTACCTCCAGTTCAGTATGGATGGTGCCATCCGCAACCAGTTCAGTGCATAGCTGGCTGTTGCCTTTTAGATTTTGGATATAATTAAAGAATTCCTTGTGATTATCCTTAGCTAGGGAGGCTGTTCTTGCTTCATAATTAGCTTTGGAGGACTTGACAAGCTCTCTAATTTAAGCTAGAGAGGGAATTCTTCCTTTGCTGAGCCAGTTTCCTCTTGTTCTTGCACATTAGTTTTGTTATCTTGTTGTATAGCGCATTTGTACTAGGGGTCCAGCAGGGTGGCTTATTTGTTTGGCAAGACCTTGTTTTAATCTGGTCATATACAGCCAATTCTACACAACTGCTTAAGTGGTTGTACATGGCATTGCTGTACATCGCTGCATAGGAGTCCATGTTATCTGCATTTGAAATGGCTTTGATACTTCTTGTACTATCACTTAGTAGGAAATAATTTGTCTCAGAAAAGTTCTTAAGCATTTTTGAGCTTGATGGGGTATCTGGTCTTAGAATTACATCAAATGAAACTGATTTATGGTCTGATCTTACCAGGAAGGACTTCACATGGCGGGGGGTGCAGTGCTCTCTCATGTTAGTGAGTACTATGTCCAGGACATTTGAGACTCTTGTGGGTGTGCTGACTAGATGTTCCAGAGCATTTGCACTGACAAAGTCCAAGAACCTCTGTTTGTGGTTGTGTATGTTTCCCAGTCGATGGTAGGATAATTAAAATCATCCATGAGTAAGCTGTTGGGCAGTATAGCAAGTGACTCCAGTAAGTCCAGGTATGCTGTATGCTTTTCCTGTTTCATGGTGGGGGACTTATAGCTAGCTATGATGTGATAGCGGGCTTTACCTATAGTTAATTGGACATGGAGTAGCTTTAGAGAGTCATACTGTTTGACCAGTCTCGAGTTGTACTTGCTCTTAGTGAACATGGATGCACCTCCTCCTTTGGTTCTTTCACTCTCAGTTTGTGGTCTGAGTGCATGGAAGGCATTGTAGCCCTGCACATCCGGGGTGTTTTCCTCAACTTTGAACCACATCTCGGTGACTGCACAGATGTTAGCATCTTCCAAAGTGAGGAGTGCTTTCAAAGAGTGCAGTTTCTTGTTTAGACTCCTTGCATTAAGCAGCAGTACCTTGAGTTTATCTAGAGAGGATTTTGTTATGTTGGGAGGTTGATTATTTTGACACTGCTTAAAAAAGGCACAGTATGGGTGGCTAATGCCTTTGCCAGTATCCAAAAGCCTAACAGGTGTAAACCATGTTTGGCAAAGCAGTGTGGCCAGTCAACCATATCTTCCCACGCTGACAGATATTTGGTTCCCCTTGGACAGAAACTAGAAACTAAGTCAATTGTTAAAGTCAATCATTTTTTGTTGGTATTGTGGCATAATACATAGAAAAGGTAAAATGCCGTTTAAGGCTGCCTGTAACACATTATTTGGTAGCTCGGTCATGTCTCTCTTCAGTCCAGTGAGGTACAGGTGTAAGTGGTTGTCAGTATACATGAGACAATTGCTACATTACCTGAGGATGCCCGTGAATATCAAACTGACCAGAGAGATGATGGGAAACTGCCCATCCATGATAGCAGGCTCTTACTTTATGTTTTATTAGGGAAGGGAATGGATTAATTTGACAGGACTGTGCTGGTAGCTCTGAGACTACAAGAGGGACCTATATTTTGTATAGGCTAAGGTTAATCAATAAGCGCAAAAGAGTTGCTCCTTGAGCAGCAGAAAAGTTTGGAAGTGTTTCAGTAACAGCTGTTTAGGGAAAAACTAAGCTTCTACGCTTTTGTATCTATACAAGGGTACTACTAACCGCTACTGAGCAAAGAGTAGCATCATGCAAATGTGAGGCTTAAATACGAGCTTAAATATGGGCAAAGAGAAACAAGTTTTAAGCTAACTACCAATCAGGAAAGCACACAATAAGCCTTCCACCAGCAATCTCCAACTCATATAGGTTAGATCAGCGCAGTTCTGCCTCAAAGATGCAGAAAAACACCATCTTAATGTAGAATAGCTGGTTTGGAGCCCGTGTGTAACAAAACCACACAAACTACAAACAGCAGCCCTACAACTAACAGATACAATGTAATACAGTGCAATTAACTGCTTAATGCTGCAGCGGATAGTACAGTTTTTTTAACTACTAAAGTACAGTCACAAGATATAAGAGAAATACAAAATATACTTAGAACCCTTTTGTGTGTATTCCAGCTCACACAGACCAGATAAATGCCTACTATCACTAAATGAATAATCCCAGTCCTCCTAATGTAAAAGGAGTGTCCAGAGTGAAACACTACCACAAGCAAACTTCTGGATACAGATATGTAGTGTACTTTAAGCAGCATATAAAAGTGTGATTATTCAATAAAAGTACTTCACTTTGTATAAATGAGCAAAGAGTCACTCAATTGTACAGAATTTGTAAAGGCACTAAAAGCAGGATAAGTTGATTAATAAGCCCTCCAGCCAATAAAGCTACATACAGAATTTTCAAGTGTTTTCCCAACCTAAACATACCAGGCTACCTCCCAATGCACTAGATGGAAAATCCACTGACCACTTGATGTAAAAACAAGTGCTTACTAGAGTGTAAAAATATAGTACTTTATCCAGAAGCTAGCTAGATAATAAATTCAAAGCAAGTAAATCAGTAGAACAGACAAGAGGCAAAATGGACTTTTTTGATATAAGTACAAGGAAAGGTAAATAAATGATTCAAGATAACAACAGCAGTTAGGAAACAAAAGAAAGCGAAGGGAAGGTAAGATGGAAGGAATGTTAGATGCATATGGGTAGTAGAATGTAACAATAAGACATTATGAAGATAGTAGAAAAACATGTAAAAACAATGTATAAGAAAGAAGTATTTGAAAAGGGAAGTTGGAAAATAAAGAAAATTTTAGGGCAAAATTAAAGCTAGAAGAAAGAATTGGAAGATGTTATAAAAAAGGAAGGATCAGCATCATAGATAGGTTGATGCATGGATAGTATAAGGGGATGAATGTAAGCCAAAAAGAACTGTTTTGTAAATACTGAATGAATGGTTAGAAGAAGGAATAGAAGATGAAAGAAAGATAACAAAATGGCTAAGACCTGGGGGCCAATAACACTTCAAAATGCTGATTATAAATCTTTAATTAAATAATACACAAGTCTAGCTGTAATAATCCTAAATGAGGAGATGTGGTTAAAAACAGGCATTATGACTGGGGTAAGTCTATGGTTCCTGACTGGCTTATAGTTCTTGCTGGGTGAAGGGAAGGTCATGACCCTAATTAGAATGAGAGTCATAGATTGGATAATATTCATGCCAGCTGATTGGTAGGGAGGCCAAGTCCCTAATTAGAATAAGAGTTATGGATTGGCTAATAGTTCTGACAGCTGATTTGGAGGGAGGCTGAATACCTAATTAGAATATGGGTCATAGACTGGTTAGGCTGTTATTCACCTCCATCTCCTTGTTAAGGAAAATGATGATGTATGCCAAAGTACACTGGACCAGCACAAATGGGTGTAGGCTCTGACTTGACAGACTGTTTTGTTAGTGGAGTAAATATTTGTTGGCACTCTATAAGTGGTTTCCTACAAAAATAGTGTATCCCATTCTAAATCTTATAGCAAACGTATGACCTAAGCCAACACCTTTATACAGAAAATGGTACCAAGAGATGGCGCTGAGACATTCCTGCTGACATTTGTGTGAAGATAACCAGTGACTGACTGAGCCACCTGATGGTTCTAATCCATATCACAGAATTACAGAAGGCATCTAGATCTGCCATCTGACCTTGTTGATGACTATATGGCAGGGAAGACAGAAATCCTGGCTGCTAAGATAAGCATCACTATTAGGGCTCAGAATCTCCATGCATGAACATTTACAACTGGGAATTTAATACAATCGCAAATGTGTGATAACCTATACCTGGATGAAAAGTGTTTACAGTCTGAGAGCAACTGACTCATGCTGCACGGAGATACTAGTAATGAAAACCATTCTGTAGAAACTACTCTGTATTATCTAAAGATAGATGAGCCAGATATTTTCCATAACCATGGCACACTTGATAATCCTGATGAAAAGGCATTTTTCCCACACCAGCTTAGCCCCTCCAAAATCATTAAGCCATGGAGATAGTCTGCAAGACTGTTTTTTTTTTCACTGAAACAAAAAATAAATAAATACATCTAAGTTAGGCATTTATAATCCAGAACCACTACAAGTACTACCTATACATGAGGTGTAAAACTATGGTATCTACTTCTCAAGTATTATAAATGCAGTGAAGAGGGAAATTTATATAACACCTACTCCCTGCAATAACATTCCATGAGTTGCAATGTAAACTGAATTGTGGTGATATATCTAATATGAAAAGACCAGCAAATCAGTTTATCTGTAAGTCTGAATGTGACATATTAAACATTATGAATCAAGTGACAGTGCAGAAATAAAAAGGTTTGTAAGTGGAATAGATGAAAAAGTCTAGGCTGCCCAGGAATTTGGCAATATGGTGACTCTAGTTTAGAGAGTGATTATTAGTGAGAACATGCCCAGTTACTGAATCAAATTGTGCATAATATGTGTGTGCATAGGACATTTTAGGATTAGCCATCTGCCAAGCTTATGTTTTATACAAAGTATGGAGAACTCAAGCACTGTAGAGGCACAATAGCTTGACAGATGCAAAAAGCAATAACAGAAAATTACTTCCCTACATTAAGAATATGTTGCACCAGAAACTGCCAGTGTTCGATTAAAAAAATAAATAAAAATAGAAGGCAAAGTATGGTCTAATGGTGAAAATGTTTTTGCTCTCCTACATGCACTGGAAACCCAGAAGAATAACAGAAAAGAACCATAGGTGCTGATGGAAAGTTACCTGGGAGAGGAAGCTCTACAGTCATTATGATGAGATGGTGGACAAACAAAGATAGTCTGCAATGACAGAGCTTTTTTTTTTTTTTTGCTGCATTAAGAGGATGTCTTTCTTTCAAATGTATATTGATTTGTGTGGAATAAAAGAAGAGCCAAATGGCAGATTTCTTGCAGGAAGATTTTTGTAGAATGGACACAGGGATCAACAACATTAGGTTGTGTGTAAACAGAACTATTTTGACTTTGCACAGCAGCATTAGGGATGAAGGTATGTGAGTGTATGTAATGGGGCACAGTTTAGTTAAATGGCTTACTCAGAGTCAAATCCTGTATCTTAGATATAGGGGGCAAGATGTTTCATCCCTGCACCAACTACTAGACCTCCATTAGCTTTTTCTTTTTTTTTTTACTTTGGTACATCACTGAGGATTACAGCCAGTCAATGTCAGTCATTACATTTTCATGGTTCTTGTGATTCCAAAATAAACATGTTTATACAAAACCTTTTGTTCTGTTAATTTTTTAAGTGATTTAGATTATTCTGCTCTTATCTGTGTATAGTTTGGCAGAACACCTCTGATTTTGCATCATATTTATATCCTGTCCATAAGCAAGTCACATAACCAGACAGTGCTTTGTTGAAACTGGAAACTTGAGCTAAGTTCCTCAATGGTCCCCTGGACTGCAAGCATAGTAACTATCTATGAACTAGCACTGTTATGGTACAAAGGAAGGAAACTGACTGTAGTGAACATGAGCATCATCATATGAGCCATATTCTTTGGAAGTGGTCAGTGGTTTCCTTAATGTTGACAATGCATTTATTTAGCTGCAGATGTGATCCTTCCTTTCCTTAATGTTATAGTCTGTTTATTTATCATAAAATAAATTTCACTGCATGAAGTCTATGAGTTTAATGTTAATAGTTTAACTATGAAAACATTTTTAATTTAGTTTGTTTTTTTGCAGGCATACAGATGTGAAATGCACTGTGTTTGGGCTACATTAGTTTGTGTAAGACGTAGTGCAGATGAGTATGGTTATTAGCAGTTAAAGAGCTTCTTTCTATAGTACATGAGCCAACACCTTTATGGAGAAAATGGTACCAAGAGCATTCATGTGATTCCACCAAGTTACTTCACAAAACAGTCCCCCTTGGCTGCTCCTGAAAAGAGACACTTGTGTCCAGTGGGTTGTTCCAGGCTGTTAACAAATGTGTTATTTATTTGTGTTTTGAATTCCTGCACCCTTAGCATAGATGCTAATTAGTACTTCACCATATGCTCTTTTAGTATGAATCCCTTTAATGGGTTGCCAGATGCACCTTCACTAAATGTGAGTTTCAAGGCAATAGAAGCTCATTGTTTCTAATGCTGTCTATTTTCAATGTTTTTTTATTTAGAAACTGTCTGTCTTTGTTTTTTTTTTTTTTTTTTTTGCAAATTTTTAAATAAAAGTTTTAAATGAAATCTAAATCTTTGTGGTAATTGAGGCAAAGTGAGATACTGCCAGCCCAGCTATCTGGAATTTTGTAAATAATTATATGTCATTTGTGAATATCAACATGGTTCATATAAGATACTTGTGTTACAATTGTATTAAAACTGTATGTCATGTGTATATCAAGCTAGGTTTGTAGAGACATGTATGTTGAAAAGATATTTTATAAATTGTTTGTGCTTAAAATATAACCACAACATGCCCTACTGCAATAGAACAGAAATGTACATGCACTATTGTAACTGTTTAAATGTATATATTTTAACAGTGGAAACTGAAACACATGAGGTTAACTTCAGTGTTGCAAACTTCAGAAAAACAGCTGAAATTAAATTACTTTATGGCAGCAAGAGACACAATGTCTAAAACTAGGGAGCTTTCTGTATTGTCTTGGAAGTGTTTTGTTGTTTTATGACTTCCGCCATCTGCCTAAGATCTGAGGTCTATGTATTTTCACAGGTGGATGCTAAATGCTACCAGCTGCCATCAATGGTTGTTTTGAGCCTAGGAACTTGGAGTCAGATGGCAGACAATGATGTCATTCTGGAAATTATCCCAGCAGTAATATTTGAGATATTAATTTGAGATCTCTCTGAGAGAGCCAGCATTCTGTATTCTGTCTTGGACCTGACAAGATCCATCCACCACACATCTGCCTTGCTCTGAGTAAGTAAGTCTAGGGAACAGTATAATTATCTTAGATACTTGCATAGTCAGGAATATAGCAACACTTAGTTTAAATATTTTTTCTTTATTTGAAACTGTCCTACAATATTGTTATAATATTTCCTGTGGCTTTGAACTCTGATGTCAGTGTAAATATATACTGAGTATGTTCTTGTTTTTTTATTATTTATTATTAAAAACATTTAAACTTTACATTGTGGCTGATATGCCTAGAGATATTTAAGTTCTGAGAGTACTTGCATATTTATTTGGTGACACTGTGTACTCCATTCCTAATAGCCTTGCTCTTGGTCAAACTACCATTTGTACTAATGGTAACATTACACAGTAAGCTTGGACACCCTTTGTTAAGGGCCTTAAAGTAGCTGATAAGGAGTAAATGGTGGCAGTGAAAACTACTTTGAAGTCTGGGCAGAAGGGGGCATAGCTAGTAAATCTGTGCCAACATTTCCCAGGTGTGAGTGTGTGTGTATGTGTGTGTGTGTGTGTGTGTGTGTGTGTGTGTGTGTGTGTGTGTGTGTGTGTGCGTGTGTGCGTGTGTGCGTGTGTGTGTGTGTGTGTGTGTAAATCAAACCTCAAAAAGTGTGTGTGTTACCTACTTGGGCAGAGACATAAGGCACCAGTTGGACAGAGAGGGTGCTGGAGGTCTTGGCTTGGTGACTCAGCTGAGAGCTCAGTTCTATAGCTGTGCCAGTGGGGAGCCTTACTGGGGATCTGGAGAAAGAGGGAGAAACAATCACCAGACTGGTTGTGGTCTGTGTGCTCTTAAGGGAAATTGCACTTGATGCAGAGAGCTGCATCTGGAAATACTGTGTGTATACCTTGTCATCCTCCCAATGTATGTCCCCCACTGGTGTCAGGGGTGAGGATTGAGGGTCCTTTATTACTGGTCCAGAGGGGCATCACAGTAATTGTAAAAGTAAAGTAAAAAGTAGTATATACACTAATAGGATTGAACAGCGTTTATGGTAATGGGGAGAGTTAGTGCCAAGTAATAAGTTATTGGTATGGCTAGTGGGGGCCTGATTCATCACCCTCCATAGAGACACATTTATCCACAATATGGCTCTGTTGACTCTGGAAGTATGTGCTGCAATAACACAGCATTATTAGCCATCCATATAGATCAGAACTGCATTGGGTAATGTCAGAGAGTATAGTTATTCTTGATAACAGAGAAGACATATAGAGGTCAGATGAGATATAGATGTCCTGCATGCATGTAAGCTACCTCCCACCAAAATAAAACTGTATGTCATTTGCAATAATATTTCTGATTTTTGTATGCCTTGTGGAATGCTGAATAAAAGCAGCAGCATTTATATACTGTCTGTAACTGTTTTGCTTTATTCATTACACTAAAGAATGAATTAATTCATTAATATGCCTGGATTGTGTAATATAGTCTAAATGTATTGCATTTTAGTAATATGTTTTGCATTGCTTTCTTTACAGCTTATGGCTACTGCAAAGGGGTTGACATTTGCCATGTCCTATAGTCTGCATTATTTGGAATGATGATTACAACTGTCTGGGCTACAACATCCATTATATAGTCAGTGTTGCATATTACTGTGATACAGCCTTTTGTACAATATCAGGTTTAAAGGATTTCTGTATTATTTAAAAACTGTTACTCTGACAGTTAGCACAGATAAAGATATGACTTGTGAATGAACTGCTTCCTGTGGCAAGGGTGTAGTGTTTTACTCTTTCCGCCTTCATTTATCTAATGTGTGACAATGAGCAAGTCACTTAATGAAGCAATGCTTTGGAGCAATTGGGAATTTGGTTTAGGCTTCTTAATGGTCTTCAGCACTGCATGCCTACAAAATATTAACCTTTTTTGTTGATTGCCTCTCATTCCTTATTATATAGCTGATCTAGTTCAAGAAATGTTATGGTGCACCATTTTTTTAATGTAACATAGGTAATTTATTCTCCAATTGTAGCAGGCACTGCATTTATGGATGAAGCACTGAAATGTAAAGTTGTTTGTCAGCCGCAACCTCTGCATTAGTAAAAATTCTCTTTTATGTGGAATTATTCAGATGACTTTTACCTATGCAAAGATTGTGCATATTGACTTAGCATATTTTATCAGTGGTTAATAATTATTATGCTCTCTTAAATATTCTTCTATTTAAACTGTACTACACATGGCTGATTCTTATAGTATAATGCTAGTGAGCTTTATACAGTTTCAAGTACTACATCAAGTGGTACCAATAAAGTACATGTAATTCATGTTTTCATAATAGTAAGGGGTTTAACAGTCAAAAGAGTGACTATAACTGCCGGTAGAGTTCTCTCTGTGGATGAACATACCTTATGCTCTTATCATCTGATCATTGTAACCAGTCTTTAATATGGATTTCCAGGAGTAGTGTGCATGTGTGTTGGGGGGGGGAGTTTAAATAAGCTGAAGTACTTTGGCTACTGTGTGTTTGTGTGAAACAAATTTGAAATATGTGACTTTGGTTATTGTTATTACTATTATTATTATTATTATTATTATTATTATTATTATTATTATTATTATTATTATTACTACTACTACTACTACTTCTACTATTTTACCACAGACATCTGAGAAGGATGCAGTCAACAATGTAGCTGTAATTGCTGGGTTTAGCAGATGTCTGTGAATAAAAATGACTGACCCTGCTGAGCTAATAAAGTGAGAAAATCATTAGTCTGCCTTTGCAAGACTGGTTTGCATTTGTGTAAAACAAACTGGAATGCTTTAGTATAGCCATTTTTACCACAGTCTGACATGTGGCATGTACACAACTGGTAAAGTGGCTATAATTTTTGAGTATGGATATTGGTAAATTATAATGACAGCATTTTTAGTGGCCTTTTATGGTTGAAACGTTCTGCAGTGGATACTTTTGTCATTATTGGTTCATACATTTTCTTTCAGTGCTTACTGGAAAAAATGTTAAAAACTACAAATTTAAAATGCACTCTTCCAAATGTTGCTGCATTAAACAAGAAATCTAATTTAAATCTATCACAAAGGTAAATCAAAAACACATGCATGTGTGCATGGTCCTAAAATGTGTGCAGGTGACCCATGGTTTGAAAACAGCCAGGTGCCCAAAGTACACTTAATCTGGCACTGGCCAAATGCATTTTCAGAGAATGTGAGTTTCATTGCATTTTCAATTAATGTGAATTTCAAGGGATGAAACATTTACTGTTTTTCACATGGAAAACAGACCTAGCATGAACCCATTTTGTTTTATTTAGCAAATGACCATTAATGTTTGTGCTACAAAATTTGAAATAAATGTTTTAAATTAAACTGAAAGAAAAAAATTAAAGAAGAAATCGTAATCAAACTGACAGGTTTGAAAAGTCTATGTGGTAAATGGAGAGAGAGAGAGAAAGAGAGAAAGACAAGTAATGAGACACTGGAATTGTTTGGGGGAGGTCCATTAACTTGCCTAAGTCCCCATTTGACCATGACCTGTCTGTTATTAGTAAGAGACAGAATGATTAGTGATATAGGAAATGACAAAGCAAGGGGCAGGTGGCTTCCAAGAAGGCTGTACACTGATCAATAGCTTAATTTTAGCTCTGCCAGTATAAAAAAGAAACAGAGAGATAAGGGACAGTAACTCTGACAGTTTTAGTAAATTCAGTTGCTGGCTAGTATGTACACTGCCTGGATGCTAGCAAAGAAGAAACTTAAAGATCCTGAAAGAAAATCAACAAGAAAAGGTAAAGAGAAAACACTGGCTGGTAAAAATTATGTAGCTGTTCAGCAAATAGTCGTTCAAACTCCATCTTTGGTACAAGACATGGTTTCCAGTAATCTAGATGAAAAAAAAAAGATCAAACATTCTAAGAGCTGATTGAAATAAATGAAACACAGAAGAAATATATCACCTCAAATAACAAAATACAGGATAAATGAAAGAAGCTTTAAACAGCTATTCAAATGAAGAAAAGGCTGGCAAAGTATGAGATTGCTCAAGAAGAGATGTTTCAAAAAATGGTGCAGTTA
This sequence comes from Protopterus annectens, assembly GCF_019279795.1. Classification (NCBI taxonomy): domain Eukaryota; kingdom Metazoa; phylum Chordata; order Ceratodontiformes; family Protopteridae; genus Protopterus; species Protopterus annectens. Next base: position 752,449,782 of record NC_056734.1, read on the forward strand.
GAGGGCAGAGCACAAAGGGAAAACCTGAGATTTTCAGGGGTACCAGAGAAACTGGAAGGAACAGGCTGTATTAATTTTATGAAAGAATAAATAAGCAACTGAACTGATATTCCACAGTGAAATTGGTTAATTGAAAGGGCACATTGTATGCATGCTCTAAACCTGGCGATGAGAAAGCAGCCAAGACCAGTATTTGTAAAGATGTAATCATACCAGCAGAAAGAGTTGATCCTGACAAAACTGTGGCAGAAAGAGTAAGTATTAAAAATTGCAGACATTAGATTTTGTGAAAAATGATTACTCACTGTACACCAGGAAGAAAAGATGCAAATTTATCCTAGCAATCAAGGAATATTGAGATGTAGATGTGAGGTTTAAGATGCTGTGTCCAGCTGTCATCTGAATATTTTTTTCCTGGAGGATCAGAATAATTTTTGATGCAGATCAGGCTAAAGAGGAAATAGAAAAGTTTGTCCAACAAAAAATCAACCAAAAAAAAGAAAGGGGCTTTGATTCTCATTCTTATGGTAATAAAGCTCATAGAGGGAGCTCTATGAGCTTTATTACCAGTATCTCAATGGAAAATGTTTGAGATACAAAAAAGCAAAGGAGTCAACAAGAAGAATTGGGAGTATCTTGGACTTGAACTTAAGCCTGGGGTTGGGAGACGGAGATGAACAGAAAGAAGACCAGCAGCACTGAAATTAGTGAATACATGTGAGATTAGAAAGCATGAATCACACTTGTGAAGTATGACTTTGCAAGAAAGTGGAAAGATTGGACTTTTCTTGTCTTTTTAAATATGTGGAGGTCTGAAAAGCATATACCCCACTCCATATAATTAGTGTTTGGAAAAACACTAAAAGGAAAGAGAAAAAATAATTGTAAGTGCAGCAATGCTTGTTCTTAACAGTATTTGTGTAAAACATTTTGTGATAGAACCCATATAGTAAAGCATTTTCAGTTATTGCTATATGTGATAAAGATACTAAAGTAAACCTTTTTGCCTTTTTTTCTTTTTTTAGTCTTAGGAAATGTAGGCATTACAGTATAAAAAGAGAAGAAAGCTAGAGAAAAGCATGTTTAAGTTAATATGCAGTAATCTTGGGTTGTTGCGGTGGGAGATGTGGTGTAAAAGTGGACAGATTATAATATATGTAGAGTTGATATGTTTTCTCTTACTTTTGCATGAGTGAATGTCTGGATTGAGACCATTGTCTTAATCTAGTATTTATTTACATTTGATTACCGGGTAGTGTCTGACTGGGCCAGAGACCAGTTTTCAGAGGAAACCCAGGGAGAAAAGCTCCAAAAAGTTACATGATACATAATTTGCAAAAATGACATACAGAACAGGTACTAGTAATGCTAACAGAGATTAAAAACTTACATGCAGATAAACACAAAATCATTATATCACAGAATTATAAACCATAAGTAAAGATCACTACTACAAATTCAACAACAGCTGTTTTATATATATATATATATATATATATATATATATATATATATATATATATATGTGTGTGTATATATAAATATATATATATATATAGATATATATATATATATATATATATATATATATATATACATACACATATATATACACACACACACATGTGTGTGTGTGTTCATATGTTTATATAGTAAGAGCAAAAATCAGTCAAAACAAGGTAGAAAACAGATCACTAAGGCTATAAGAGGCCAATACAGAGAAAGTGTATAAGAACAATGAAAGGCATGTATGTAAAACTTAGCCTGGAGATGTGGAGGAGCATAGCCAATGATTACAGAGATATTCTTGTGGAGACTGTTTGAAATTATGTGTATTAGGGGTAGATAGAATATGCTGGGGAAGAGAATTCCAGGCTATTTTGTGGGAGTATACAGAGTCTCTGTGATAGTTATGGGCTTTAATTACTTTGAGCAATAATTTATCAGCTGACCTGAATGAACTAAGGTTAGAATAGGGTTGAACATGGTCAGTTCGAGGTTAGGAGGGTGGCCTGATGGTTAAGGTGTTTGCCTTACAAACACAAGGTGCAAGGTTCGAGTCTCACAAGGGATAATTGTCTAAGCTTGCAATGGCTCACAAGGGCAGTTAGCCTAGTACTAACCTATGACAGTTATCAAGTTTATGGATGACTGGATGAGCAACTGATAGTTGATTTATAGATAGTACATAATGGAGCTCTAACCAGCCTAGATAGTGAAGAGCTGTGCAATGATGTATTCTGCAATACAGGTTTGAGGCAAATCTAGTTATTTTGTTATAGCAGGATTTGAGGATATTCAAATCTGATTTACAGAGGTTAGCAAATATTTGAGAACAGTAGCGATGGTTGGATAAGAGGTGTGATCTAGCTGTTGTTAGTCTGGCGTAGTTGGTAAGAAAGGGTTTTGCTCTACAGAGAGAACCAAGTTTTATGTGGACTTTTTTGATAGTTACTGCTATATGTTTTTTAAACATCAGGCCATTGTCAGTAATAACACCAAGAAGTTTTGTTTGTTCTACAGGTTCTATTTTTGTGCCTTTAGAGGGATAGATGGAGAGAGGTGGTTGACTGTTTTCTACAGTGGAGTTACTAAAGACCATGAGCTTAGTTTTGTTGGGGTTTAATATGAGTTGATGGGCAGGTAGGTAGTTTTCAATGTTTTGGAAGGCAACTGTGTTTTTTCTTGCAGTTCTTTAATAGAGGGGCAGAGCAGATGAGGGAGGCATCATCAGCATATTGGATGATTGAGGCAAGTTTGGTGGAGGAACAGAGGTCATTAGTAAATATGACAAAAAAGGAGAGGGCCAAGGATGGAGCCTTGTGGGACTCTTAACAGTGATGGGTAGTAGAGGGGAGTTTATTATCCCATAGGGAGGCTTGTTTTCAGTTAGAGAGACAGCTATGAAAATAGATTAGGGATTTGGAGCTGAAATTGTATGAGGCAAGTTTATTGAGAAGAATTTGATGTGATGCTTTATCAGAGATTTTTAACATATCAAGGAAGATGAGATTATTTCTGAGATGATCTATGGTATTAGTAAAACTTATAACAGCTGTGTTAGTACTATGTCTGGGTCGAAAGCCATGTTGAGTATTAGATAATAGGTTGTTCCTAAGGAAGTAGTCAAGGACCTGTTTGTTTAAACACTTTTCTAAGATTTTGGATGGAGTGAAAGAATGGCGATAGGTCTATAGCTGGAAATTTCAGTAGAGGAGCCACCTTTATGAAGTGGTATGGCATGAGATATTTTCCAGAGGAGAGGTACATACTGCTCAGAGATAGAGTGGTTTATAAGGATAGCTATAGGGTTGGAGATAGATGTAGTGGCTGGTTTTAGAAATTCACCAGGTAGATGATCTGCTGCAAGAGTGCAAGGTTTTAATTTACCTAGGAGATTTTTTATATAGCTAGTTTGAATTGGCTTAAGAGAGAAAATGGTGGAATTAAGGTTGGAGGGGGTGGGTATGGAAAGAGGTGAATTTGCTGTGCTGTTTAGTGAAGAAGTTATCTAGGTAATGAAGTGGGTATTGAATTGTGTGGCTATACACCCTTGAGAACTGTTAGTTGTTGGCACTTGGGTAGTGGGTTTTCCTGGGTTAAGCAGGAAGTTTATAGTTTGACATATTTTTGAGGGTTATTTTGGTATTTCAGTTGACATGATTGAAGGTATGTTTTTTACCTTTTTTGATTTGTTTTTTGGCTTGATTTTGCAGTTGATAGACAGTAAGATTGTCTTTATTTTTGTTTTGGTGGTAAAGAGTCCAGGCTTTGTTCTTTTGTTTGAGTAGAAGGTTTGTTTCTTTTGATAACCAAGGTAGCTGTTTAGCTTTCGTGCACCTTTTCCTAATTGGGGCAAGGTTATTGAGTATTTGCAGGAAAGCATTATTAAAGTACTGTAAGGCAAGGTCTAACTGTACGATTTTTAGAGGTGACCAGTCATATTGCTGTAGAAGTGTATTAAATATAGTGGGGGAGAAGTGTTTTTTATTGTGAATGTCATGAAAGGAAATGTTACTAGTAATGTGTGTATGTTTTATGATGATATAGGTTGTAAAGTGATCACTGAGAGTATGAGGAAGACAGCCAGAATCATAACTTATATTAGATTTGTTTGTCAGAATCCAGTCCAGTATATATTCTCTATTGGTATGCTATTGGTATGCTTATCAATGCATGTGGGGGTGGTTAATGTTTTGAAATAAGTTGTATAAGCTTATGAAGTTAGTGGGAGTTTTGGAGGAAGATGTACGCCAATCAAGGTTAAAGTCCCCAAGTATTATAGTTGTGTGGGTAAAGTTGGAGGATGTCCATCCTAGAATGTTTTCAATGTTAGAGAGTTTATTGGCAGAAGGAACATAGACAGCTATAGTGATAATGGACTTAGGGGATTTAATATCGAGATGTGTAGTTAATATTTCAGAATTGGGGAGATCTGGTGGAGAAGAGTTTAGTTGTACTAGATTTAGAGTGTCTTTAAACATTATGGCAGTGCCACCGCTGCATATGGTTAACCTAACCAATCTGAATATGCTATACCCAGTAGAAAGTATTTCCTCATTTTTATATCAGGTTTAAGCTAGGTTTCAGTAGTCATGGCTATATCTGGGGAGTACAGGGTAATGGCAGCATGAAATTCATGAACTTTGTTAATAAGGCTTCTGAGGTTGAAATTTGCTATTAGTAGATCTGAGTTGCATCTGTTTAGAACTGGATGGTGGGGAGAGAAGATAGTGGTGACTGGATTTACAGGGTAAAATGTATGAGATGGTGAGAAGAGTATAGGGCCTGGGTTAGGGTGAATGTCAGATTGTAGTTTAATTTGGTCTATATATACATCAAACCACCATGATATCTCCAAAAAGAAACATAAAATCCATGAACAGGAACACCACTGCAGGACAAAGCAAATTATTTTATTAATATATTCTGGTACCTTGGCTCCTTGCCTTCTACTGGAACATTTTTACAACACACTTTTGTCCCATTATATACCCCTTCTTCCAATTATTTTATTAATCGATTAACAAATAAAGCACTACTTGAATCAGTACTTAAAGTGAATAGTACTTTAAACATTTACAGACCTTCAAGCTATTGCACTTCCCCTTATAAACCTAATGGCATCAAATATTTAAACAATAAATGTGAATACATATTTTTTTAAATACACTTTTTAAACACTTTTTTAAGACAATATTAAATATATAACCATATATGTTGTTAAATATATTCAATGTTATCAAAAAACATGAAATGCTCAAACAAAGTAAAATCAGAAGAACAGGTCACACTCTTAGCTGGATGATGTTCTTTATTTAGTGCTTTCGTCAGTTAATAAAAATATTCTGAAGTAGTCATTGTTTTATTAACTGAGAAAAGCGCTAAATAAAGAACATCATCCAGCTAAGAGTGTAACCTGCTCTTCTGATTTTACTATATTAAATATTATATATCTTTAATATCTAACTGCCATAAAATGTTTTACTATATTATATAGTGCTGTGACCTCTAACTTCCTTATTATAATTTCAGTTACAATTATAAATATAAATATAATTCATATCCCAAAACATACAATTACTACACTTACATAAATAATCCAAACAACTCTATAACATATTATATGATACTTTTAAACAGATTATGTTAACTTTAATATTTAGCATTTTTTCTGACGTGCATTTTATACTTTTAAATGCATTCAAAAGTATTGTGGAAAAATATTTTCATACATGATGTCTAATGCCTACTACATTTTACCCCCTTATTTAAATACTCAAATTATTTTCCAAGTTCATTCCATTGGGATACAAAGTATGTAAATTAATGTTCATTCTGCTCTCTAGTCTGTTTAATTGTTTTTTAAAGTTTCCCCTGTTATTGATTAGTCGTGTTCCGGTTCGTGGATTTTATGTTTCTTTTTGTAGTTTAATTTGGATAAGGGAGCAGAGGGTAAGAAACTTTAGTTTGGAAACAAGTCTATAATGTCTGTATAGGGTATAAATACAGCTATGTAATAGTTAATACTTTCTGCGTGTAAGGAAGTAAATAAGAACACTGAATGTAATGAAAAGTTTTATTTTAGCAAATACATGTTCAGAATTAGTTAAAAAGTCTGCAGTTGAGAGCAGCTGTACATTTTTCTTATGTTTCCATGGAGAGAAGCTGACTATTGTGTTAAACAATAAAATACAGAGCAGTTTTAAGGCTAAAGGTTAATGTTTTCTGAATGCATGTAAGCTGTTTTTCACATCTGGGAGGGGAATAAAGATAATGCAAGAACAGACAGCAATTAGTATAAGTAGGAGCACAGGCTGTAACATGCATCTTAGCATGGGTAACCTTAATTTTAGATTAGGTCGTGTCTATGTGTGCAGCTGTTGATTTGGGACAACTGTTCCTATCGGTGGGGGGGATAAACTTGTTTTTTTGAATATGTTCATTGTTTTGTGTGCTTATTTTAATGTAATAGGCTATGAGGAGTTCTTGGGGGGGGGTGTTTTTTGAAGATTTTCATTAAACCAAAAAGTCTTGTCAAATGAAACATAGGTTCATATGGAGATGTCAAGAAAAATAAAAGATAAAACTGCCAAACATTATCGGGTATATGTAACACAAAAGCTGGAAACAGCCTTTTAAAAAGCTGTCATATATAATAGGTGGGAATAATATCTTATTATAATGCCTACCCTATTCATATTATTTTGGAACCTCACAGGTATAGACAAAAATGAAAGAGCATTATATTTTATTAAGAAATGCAGAGTGCAAATAGTAATGCTACAGGAGGCAAATTTGGAAAGAAGTGAGCATGTAAATTTGATAAAGAAAGGTTTTCTGGATAGTTATTCAGCTGAATATCTGGGACAAAGGAAAATAGGCATACTTACATTAATTGCAAGAGGAGCTCAAATAGTGATATAAGAGGATAAGAAAAGAACATAATGGTAGACTTGTAGTACTAAGGGGCTACTGGCAAGGGATGAGGATTACACTGGCGTGTATTTATATTCCACCTAAAACTGCTTCTATGGAATTTAAGAAAAAGTGGGGAGAAATAATCAGCTTTCAGCAGGGAATATTATTTGTAGGTGGTGACGGGAATTTGAGTTCCAACAGTCAGGATCTATCTGGGGGACCTAGAAGGAAAAAATATAACAGAAAAAGGTAGGTTTCTGAAGAAATTTATAAAGATATTTGGTATGGAAGATGTTAATTCAGTAGTGGGTACTCAGAGAAAATTTACATATTATTTCCCAAGGTACAATAACAGGGCTAGACTAGACAGCAATTATATTTCACAGGAGCATGTGCATTTAATTGAAAGCTTTGTCACACATCAATGCTGGCACTTCCCCACCTACCTCAGAAAAAGAGAGGAAGATAGGTAATAGGTAGTGGAAATTATTCAAGAGTTATTAGGCAAAATAGAAATTTATTTAGAACTTATAGTTAGTGAGTGAAATAAAATGAAAGTGGAGTTTTAAAATGGGGTAGCAATAAAAGAAAAAAAATATGGTTATGAAGTAACAGGAGTTACTTAGAGGAGTTGACAAATGTTAAAGTATGACAGAATATGAGGGCTGTCACAGAACAAGAAAAGGCATAACTTCAGAGTGCTAAAGAGAAGATAAGGGAGTATCCGGATAATATGCATGAGTTTAGAAAGGTTGCTGTTAAGCAACAGTTTTTTATAAAAGCACCAGAGCACAAAAATTTTAGCACAACAACTCAGGCAACAGAAAATATAAAGGGCTGTTCTCAAACTTAAGGAGCCTATAATAAGAAAAAATAACCATAGATCCTGCAGAGGTATTACAGAGATTTCAGAAATTATATGAATTTTTTTATAAAAATGTGTTTTTTTGTATGTCTTCAACTTTGTATATAATGTATGGTCACCTTTATTGCTTGCCTTTATATTTTGCTTATTTTTATTTTATTGTATTTCACATATTGTACTACTTTGTTATTGTCTGAATATTTGTAACCATTGCTCAATTTTTTAATTGTTTGATGTGTACTATGAAGATTTTCTCCCTGGGCCTCTGCTGAAAATGGGCTCATACCCAGTTGGACTTTCCCAGTAAACAAATGTCAAATAAATAAATAAATAAAGCAGAGAAATTTGGAAATCAGGAAAGAGCACAAATGGAAATATTTATAAAAGACATTATCATACCAAGGTTAGAAGTAGATGAGGCTCAACAATTAACAGTTATGACAGGAGGAGATGAGATAAAAATGGTGATGTACAATCTATAGGCAAGTCTTCAAGAATAGATGGTATTCCTATGGAAGGTTGGAAGCTAGGCATGAAGAAAGTAATAAAGATCTGAAAGGTTTCGTTTAATAGTATTTTAAAAGGAGAGAAAGCACCAGCATCCTGGAAAATATGTGGTGGCTGTAATGCTTAAAAAAAGTAAGGACAAATCATATAGGCCATTTCAATTTTAAACCATGATTATAATAGCTAAAAGAATGGCAAAGGTGTTGCCAAAATTGAAAAACATGGATTAATGTGGTTTTGTGGATGGGAGGAAAATATGTGGCAATAGTAATAGAACAATGCTGATTCAGAGGAAAGCAGAGTGCAAGTAAATACTGCTGTCATTGTTGGGTCTTGATGCAGAGAAACCATTCCACAGATTAATCTGGGATTTTTTGAGAAGAGCAATGGATGTATTTACATTCTATGATATAATAGTAAGATTAATTATAAGGATATACGAGGGATTAGAGCCAAAAATTAAAGTGGGAGGGTTCCTTTTTGACAAGTTCTGCATGAACAAAGAAAACAGGCATGGGTGTCTTCTTTTCCCCTTTGTTATTTACTTTATATTTAGAGCCATTGACAAAGAAAATAATGGACTCAGAAACTCAAGGATATAATTGGTATGAAAATCAAGAAAAGTTGGCTTTATTTGCAGATTATATTATTCTGTACCTGATCGAACCAGAAAAGGAGTTATCAATGTTATGGAACATCTTGAGACAGTTTCCAGTCTTTTTGAGATGCGGAATTAATGAAAATAAAACAAAGGCGATAGCTGTAAACTATGTATCTACAGATGAATTGATCCAGCAATATTTTTGGAAACATGACAAAATCTTGCCAGCTGGAAGATCAAAGGGGCTATTAACCTCTGAGATTTATTTAGGAGTATGGATTAAAAAGGATTCTGTTATGGCAACTAAGGATATGTGAAAAGAGACTAAACAAATGATAATACAAAAATTGAGAAACTCTAAGCTCTTGTTTATGGATATGGCTAGCAAGATACAAGCAGAAACAATGTTTTTAGTCCCTTTAGTTTTATATACACTGTGAAGATAGGCGAAGGCTGCCAGCCTAGCCAGATAGAATTTTGGAGATAATTCTGTCATTTGTAAATATTAATATAAGCCACAAGCTTGTTCTCTTAAATGAGAAAAAATGGTGTTAAATTTGGAAATGCAAAAATGTAACGACAGTGCACTCTGCTGTAACAAAGCCGACAAGTCAATTCTTTGATGTCAAAAACCCTGGAGCCGATATGTCTGGATGAAGGAATTCTGACTATTGTTTTGAGGCCAGAGTTAATGGCTAGAATTTGTATGTATAATTTATTTTATTGCTCTGGTTCCTGACCAGATGCAAGATCAAAGGGGCTATTAACCTCTGAGAGTCTGTCAGCCTGGGAACCAGAAAGAAGTGATGTAATCTGAAATGAATCAGTGGTACTGTGTTATCAATTTAAGGACAGAAAGAATGAGAGCATTAGAGCATTTGTCTTGAGAACATCCAACTCACCACTCTGCCTGTGTCTATATGTAAGTAGGATTTTTGAACTGTGTTTTCTCTTAGATATAGCTAGGAAATAGGAATATTAGACTAGTTTGTTTTTCTGTGCTGTCAAAACTTTTCTACTGTATTATTTTAAGTATTTCTCTGTTTTCTCTGAACTCTTGACTAGCACTGTGTAGTAAGAAGTATTGTATTGTGTTTTTATTTATTTATTATTAAATATTTTTTAAACCTTTTAACTGTGGCTGTTTTGTATAGAGATAATTTAAGCTCTAGAGTACATTGCATGTATATAGTGATACTAGCCAAGCCACCCCAATAAGCCTTGACTGTTTGGTTGCACTTACCATTTGGATAATAATATTGCACAGTAATAATTGGACACCGGAGACCAGAGTGTCTGTGTGATTGTATAAACTCTTATCTCAAAGTGTGTCTGTGTCAGCTACTTGGGCAGGGACATGAAGCACTGGTTGGACAGAAAGGGTGAAGGAGGTTTTAGCTTGCTGACTAGGCTGAGATCGGGACTCTACAGCTGTACCAGTGGAGAGAAAGGGAGAAACCAGCCCCAGATTGACTGTAATCTCTCTGTGCTCTTAAGGGAAATTGCACTTTACTGTGTGTGTGTGTATTTATTATCCTTTCCCTATATGGATGCCCCTCACTGGTGTTAGTGGTGAGGATTGAGGATCTTTGATTGCTGGGCCAGTGCACGGGCATCACATATTAATTGTTTGGCAGTGGTGGGATATCTACACCACTTATTAATTGGTTGGAAAATACTAATTGGCTTGTAGTGGTGTGGGTAGTGTGAATTCCTGTAGCTTGTGTACAGTGATCACTGAATATGTTTTGTACTTTAAATCAGATCACAATTGTTTTTTTTCTTTTGTTAGCTTAGTTAGTCAGGGAGAGCAGGCAGAATGTCAGCAGAGGAGCACGGAAAGCTGACAAGGAAATTAATCAGTGGTACTGTGTTATCAATTTAAGGACAGAAAGAATGAGAGCATTAGAGTATTTGTCTTGAGAGCATCCAACTCACCACTCTGCCTGTGTCTGTATGTAAGTAGGATTTTAGAACTGTGCTTTCTCTTAGATGTAGCTAAGAATTAGGAAGATTAGACTAGTTTGTTTTTCTGTGATGTCAGAACTTTTCTACTGTATTATTTTAAGTATTTCTCTGTGATCTTTGAACTCCTGACTCGCACTGTGTAGTAAGAGGTATTGTCCTGTGTTTTTATTATTTATTATTAAATATTTTTTAAACCTTTCAATTGTGGCTGTTTTGTGTAGAGATAATTTAAGCTCTAGAGTACATTGCATGTATATAGTGATACTGACCAAGCCACCCCAATAAGCCTTGACTGTTTTGTTACACTTACCATTTGGATAATAATATTGCACAGTAATAATTGGACATCTTTTCATAAGGGCCTTTGAGTAGCTGATAAATATTAGCTGGGTGGTGGTAGTGATTTCTACTGTATAGTCTGGATAAAGGGGCACAGCTGGAGAACCTGTGCCAGCCTTCCCCATGAGTGTCTGTGTGGTTGTATAAACTCTTATCTTAAAGTGTGTGTGTGTCAGCTACTTGGGCAGGGACATGAAGCACTGGTTGGACAGAGAGGGTGCTGGAGGTTTTAGCTTGCCCACTAGGCTGAGATCTGGACCCTATAGCTGTGCCAGTGGGAAGTCTTATTGGGGACCTGGAGAGCAAGGGAGAAACCAGCACCAGACTGACTGTGATCTCTGTGTGCTCTTAAGGGAAATTGTACTTTACTGTGTGTGCATTTATTATCCGTTCCATATATGGACACCCCTCACTGGTGTTAGTGTTGAGGATTGAGGCTCTTTGATTGCTGGGCCAGTGCATGGGCATCACATACATATCAAGCATATTTTATCAACTAGAGGAGAAGTTGTGGACAATAATTATTAAAAAGAGTTGAAGGAATTTAATTGAAAGAGGAAGAGGGCAAGGGTCAAGTGAGATGGGTTTATCCAACAAAACAGAACAAGGTGAGTTAGGATTATCTGAATTGAAGGAATATTTTAGAGCTGCATAGTTAAGACTCTTGCATAACACAAGCAGAAAGCTATAACTCAAAGTGGAAAGGGATGATGATGAAATGGAGAGAAGCTCAAAAAATAAGAAAAGAGTGGGAATGTTTTTAATTCAGATCCTTTAGGAGAATAATAACAGCCAAATAGAATACTATATTCACAAAGTAGTAGAAAGTATTATAAGACCTGCGGTGGTGGTGCTGCGGTAGCATTGTTGCCTCACAGTAAGACGCTGTCTGGTTCGATTCTCAGCTAGAACGTCTTCTGCATGGAGACATGTATGAATGGGCATACCTTCATTGAAGGTTGTGCATCAGGGCTGGTAACTCGGCACTTAAAAATCAACTACCAATCATTAGCAGACTGGAGTTCCGCTGTGGTGACCACTAACTGGGAAAAGCCGAAAGACGCAACAAAAGTAGAAAGTATTATAAGAACTAATCCAACACAAGAATGGAGAAAGGAGATTTTGCTGATAGGGGTGACTGCAATAGGGGTACAGAGAAGAGGCCAGAGGGGGATAGAATTTATTGGAGAAAACTGGCAAAGGAACCAAGGTATTGGGAGCAAATAACTAGAGAGGGAAAAGTAATAGAGTGGGAAAAGGACAAGAAGACATTTGGACTGCAGACTAAAGACTGCCTACCCTATCAGGGACTAATATCAGAGTATAGGTCAAGAGAAAGGAATGGGGGAATCATAAGTGAAAGACCTGTTCTGGTAGAGTTTTTAGTTGAATCTAGAAAACAAGCTGTTGTTTAGAAGGGGATACTTAGTAGGGCATATACAATATTGCATGATAACTACAGGAATCAATCAGAGGTGGTTAAAAAGACTGGGAAGAGAGACCGGATAAGTAATTCAAAAGGAAAGAATGGGAGAACATATGTATGGCACACAAGTGTGCAACAAAGTCTAAAAGATTTAGCATTTTTGCTTGAAAGTGTTGCAGAGGTATTTTTATGCCCAAGCAGACACCAAAAAATTTTTCCTCAGACAGATGGCAAATGTTGGAGGTGTGATGGGGACGAGTTATCTGGGTACATATGTTTTGAGAGTATAATGAGTTGGCAGATTTTAAAAATCCCCTACAGAGTATTCTATTAGAAATATTGGGTGACAAATAGGTGTAACTAAGGAAATTATTATTTTGAGCTGGAACACAGGATCTGAATTGCCTACACATAGTAAGGCCTTGTTAAGTTTAATTCTAATGACTGCCACAAAAGCAATTACTAGAAAATGGAAATCAAAGTCTAAACCAGCTGTATTTGAAATACTGAATATTGTAACAGAGATAAAAGAACTGCAAGGTGGATCTTTAGAAAAGGGAAGTAGCAAATTACAGAGATATAAATGGGAATTGTATGAACAATACACACAGAATAATATTCTGGAAGAGATGTGAGGTTTAAGAGAAGGCAGGAATTGAGCGACTTCTGTAATGTTGGACTAATGGTAGTTATATAAAAGGACATATGTGATGTATAATGTGTGTAACTGGAAACATTATAATATGGTTTGCTTTATATTAGTGTATGTTTGCCTTTGTCTTAAGTGATAATTTAATAAAGGTGTTAAAATATTCAAAGCACGTTTGACTGAAAAGTTGTTGAGGCTGAAAAACAATAAAAACACAAAATATCGAAAGTACATTTGATTCGGTGTTCAAATGACTGAAGACCATTACTATAGTGTTTCTAATTAGGAGCATGTAGAAACATGAATGCTTGACTGGAAAAGTTATTGTTTGTGTGTATATGCAAGTGTTCATGGGTTAGGTAATGGGATAAATATACTGTTTTTGCATTTTTGGAGACATGTATGTTCTGAGTACTTTTGTCTTGTGTAGTGGTACTGATGAGGAAAAGTTTTTTGGAACATAACATGCTCATGTTTGGTTACCATAACCCTAAATGCTACAAAAAAACTTCCACTATTAGCATCACTTCTAAGATGGCACTTTAATCTTGGTTTTGTAGTTGGGGTGTATGATATAGAGTATTTTTTGGAAAAAAAATATTCAATATTTTGATATAATGAGTTTTCAGTGGTTTGTGCTTTCAGTGGGTTTTTTTTTAGATATTTTGAGGTTCAATGTTTTGAGTTTTAGATATTTTATATATATATATATATATATATATATATATATATATATATATATATATGGGTGTACTTTCCTACAACAAAAATTAACTTTTTCGAAATGGGAAAATACACCCCCACTTAAGCGAAAATGCACTTTAATGAAAGTGCAGTTTCGCTTAAGCTCACTAGACCGAACCTACCGCACCACAATGGAGGACATTGAAAAATGGGCTATGTCCCCCACTGTGGTGCAATAGTCATGGATTTCAGGGTTAGGATACGGGTCAAGGTAAGGGGATAGCCCTACTAAATATCCCTTTACCCTAACCCTAAGGTCCGTGACTATCGCACCACAGTGGAGGACATAGCTCGATTTGGAATGTCTTCCACTGTGGTGCGATAGTCACGGACCTTAGGGTTAGGGCACGGGTCAAGGTAAGGGGATAGCTGTACTAACTATCCCAATACCCTAACCCGTGCCCTAACCCTAAGGTCCGTGACTGCTAGCCCATTCGGTCTAGTGGGTCCGCGAAAGTGCACTTTCACATTAGTGTGGGTGTACTTTTGAAGTTCAAAGTAGTGAACTTTTGTTCTGCAAAAGTACACCCATATATATATATATATATATATATATATATATATATATATATATGGGTCTACTTCATTTCACCTAACTTCCAGTTCACTGACTTTCATTTCACTGACCCCATTTCACTGAAATTTCATTTGACTGACACTTCATTTCACTGACAGTTCATTTGACTGACAAGTATTATTAGCAAGAAAATGGAATATGCCCCCTTCTCCACTGTAGTTCGACCCTGGAGTTAGAATATATAGTTGGGGGTGTGGGGGGCACAGCCCCACATTGGGGTGTGGGGCAGCCCCCACTTCATTTCATATGATATTGTTAAGTTTTGATATAATATTGCTTAGTAAAAGAAAAGTAACTGGGGTGCTTCGCCCCCCACACCCCCGGTTGTGGGGGGCGGTGCCCCCCACACCCCAACTATATATTCTAACTCCAGGGTCGCACTACAGTGGGGAAGGGGCATATTCCATTTTCTTGCTAATAATACTTGTCAGTCAAATGAACTGTCAGTGAAATGAAGTGTCAGTGAAATGAAATTTCAGTCATTTGGTCTCAGTCAAATGGGAGTCAGTGAATTGGAAGTTAGGTGAAATGAAGTAGACCCATATATATATATATATATATATATATATATATATATATATATATATATATATATACACACACGCACACACACACACACGCACACACACACACACACACACACACGCGCACACACACATACACACACACACAGGGGGGCAAACAATATTATAAAGACTTAACTAGTGAGAAAGTGGAGAAAGGAGGTTTTGCCAATAATAATACATACAATTAAGGGTACAGTAACAGGCAAGAGATTTCAGTGAGTAACTGGATGAAACTAAGAAAGGAACTCTATTACTGGGAGATAAGTTTGAATGGAAAAGTGATAGAGGGAGATGAAACCAATCAGGTGTTGACCTGAAAGTCAAAAAATGCCTTCCATTTCAGGGACTTTCGGCAGGATATACACAAGGTGGTTATTGAGAGAAAAATGAGCAGTGTTAGGGCTTTTAGTAGAATCAAGAACAGAAGATGCAATTAAGAAAGGGATAATTAGTAAGGCATATAAAATATTGCACAATAATTATACAAAAACAATCACAGGAGATTAAAAAGACTAGAAGTTAATAGTAGAAAACAAATTGCAAAAGAGCAATGGAAGAAAAGTTATAAAGCTCGCTCTTCGGTATACTATAAAGTCCAAAACATTTAGGATACCTGCATGAAGATGTTTACAAAATTACTTTTACACTCCAAGTAGGCTTTAGGGGATTTTCCCTCAAGTGGAAAGCAGATGTTGGACATATTAAGGGAATGAGAGAGGACATTGGCAATACATTTTATTTTTTGGGGAATGCCTAGATTTATCTGAGTTTAAGGACTCCCAACAGAATATCTTGACACAGTTGTTGAGGGAACGTATTATATATAACTTAGGAAATTAGGCTGTTGAGTTGGTGTCTAGGTTTAAATTTGTTGAGACATAGTAAGGCCTTATTAAGTTTACTGTTACTAGCAGCAAAGAAAAGCAATTACACAAAAGTGGAAAACAAAGATTAAACCAGTTATAAATGAAGTATTTCATATTGTAACGGAAATAAAAGATCTAGAGATTTAATGATCTGGAATCACTGAAAGATGAAGGAATTAAGTTTTTTAAGAATATATGATGCATTTAGGAATGATACAAAATAATGCTCAGATAGGTGATAAATTGGTTGGAATTGGTGTCCGTGTGTGTTATAATGCACAAGAATAAAAGAAAAGAGTTATGTTGGAAATGTTATATATAATTTATGTGTATGATAATGGAAAGTGTTATGATCGTTTTCATTGTTATTAATGTATCTAAGTTCATGTTGCGCATCACAAATGTGTTGTATAAATACATTTGCATATTAAAAAAAAAGAAAATGCTATTATATTTGTCTGTCCTTTGTTTTTTGTTCAGCAAATAGATTAAAGGTTTTACTGTAGACAGACAGCCTATCTGGTCTACTTAAAAAAAAAGTTTCAGTGCAGTTTAAAAAATACAGGGACAATGCAACTTGGATCTTCCATCCTCCATTCATTTTTGTGATGTAGTACCTTACTAGCTGAGCAATGATATTTATGAATTAATAGCATTTGACTGAACCAATTATTCAATGAATGAGGTTACTGCAGTCAGAGTTTTGCCATTGCTGTAAGTTACAATTATCTCAGGGTTCATTATGCTAAGTCTGGGGTATGGGAAAATCAACCACTTCTATGGAGGGAATGTGGGGCTGCTACCCACAGAAAAAGATGCTATTTCAAAAAGTGAGTTGCGCACTTTCTAACTGATTTACTTTTCAATGAAATGCTTTGGTAGACAAACATGTCTGTCTTAATGTGAAAGTGAATGGGTCATCTCATTACAAACATTGAATCTGTTGGGAAAGTGTATTTATTTTTAAAGCTGTATACATGGTTACTGGCCATTTTTGTGCACATGATATTTATGGGTTGTTACTGTTTGTTGTATTTTACTGATTGTGTATGATAAAACTAGTTACTACCCAGGTATGAACCATCTGAAAGCATGTTGCTTTCTTGCATAAGCAGAAACTTTTAAACAAGTCTGTTCTCTCGTAGAATGAGTTCTCAGTGTATTTATTTATTGTTTATTAAAGTAATGAAAGTCACAATTAGTACCTTCTTGTTATCATGTCTGGCTTAAGAACCTTAACCTAATTTATTTTATCAAGTCATTTAGTATATAACAGGAAGTGGAAATCAATCCACCTCTGCATAGTGGAGCATTTTCACAGTTTACTACATTATCCACGGCATTAAACTACTAGTCACTTAGTTTGTCTTCTACTCTGCTAACAGATGAAGGTAGTCCCAAATAAAGAGGAAAAGTGGGATACAGAATGCAGATCTAGACTCATACAACTGTCTTTGCTATGATGTCTAGTCAGTTTTTGGGTTCAAGTTTCACACCAGCATCATTGTGTCTGACAGTAAGTACAGACTACATAAATCAAAGGAGGTTTGTAGCAGTTAGGGAAAGGTGTATGGGGCCCACCCCAATACCATACCCCATAACCAAGGTAGTCTGTGTTATGGTTTTGGTGGATAAAACTAAAATAGCCTTATTTTTAACATCTACAGCCCATAGCCTATGACATAATAAATAAATCTGGCCGGTAGTTAGCATGGAGGGCTAAAGCTCTCACTTTTAATGAGATACTTCCTGTGCCAAGGGAACAGGGTTTAAATCATTCCACCTTCATTTGCCTACTGCATGACCTTAAGCAAGTTATTTAACCAGGCAGTGCTTTAGGGCAATTGAAAATTTGGGCTAGGTTCCTTAATGGTCTCCTGGACTGCATGCCTTATAACTACTTATAACTACTTATAGCCTATAACCGTTTGACAGATCAGATTGATTAGTGGACATACTGCCAGAAATTTTGTTATTAGACTGATAAAAACATAATGCAATGAGCAGAGCCATACCTGGCTCATCTAGCTTCCATTTTTATTCCCTATAATAATACCTCACCTCCACAGCTCTTCAAATGAGGAGCAAATACAAAAAAATAAGGACTTTGGCTTTTACTGTAGAGAGCCAATTAATACATTTGTACTAAATGGCTTCCTACAGCAGCCAAATCAACTCCTCCTCAGCACTTCAAGTCAAGAGCAAGAAAAAAATGCTTACGTTACTGGAAAGTGTCTTCTTCATGCTGACAAAGTAAACTGAGACGGTTTCGACTCCAACAAATTGGAAGAGTCAGCTGACACTGTGGAAAGATTATTTTTTATTAACTCAGGGGGATCATTGCCATAACTGTGCATATTCTTGAGCTATACTATTATATGAAGGACACTGCTCATATGGAACAGAATTGAAAAGTCCTTTGACAAAGCTGACTTGTTCCTGGTGCACCAGCCAATGCCAGATGTGTTCTATTCTCTTTGCTCTTTGACAGCACTTTTGCAATGACTTTTACCTCATTATTAAGATTTTGGATATCCACAATCCCCTCAACTCTTCAAGTAAAGAGGGAAAAAAAAGGACTTCAGCTTTTACTGTAGAAGGCTACTTATTGGATATCCTTACCACTGATCCCCCACGCTTCAAGTGAAGATAGAGAAAAAAGGACTTTGGTGTACCAATCAGCTCCATGCACAGATCCAACACCGCCCACCCCCAGATCTCCAGTTTTATATGAAACACTGAAATGCCTTTCTGTAACAGCATTTTGGTGCAGAAAAAAAGAATGCAAAAACTCCCGATCCTGCTCCCCTAACACTTAAACACCTAGAGAAGCTTCCCCTTCACCCTACCCTTGCTGCACTATTGATAATGAGACCTGACTATGAATAAGAAAGAAATGATTACTGAAAATAAATAAAACAGTTAACCAGCTAATTTGATATTAATCAACAGTCCGACAACTCTGTTTAGTAAGCAGATACATGCAAAAATTCAGTTGACCCATTTGATAACTTTTTAGCAATAAAAATTATTTATTAGATGAGCTAAAAACTGTAAGAGGATATTTCAGATAAACTGCAAATACCTGGATAGGCTACTAAATAACATAATTTACTATCTTTTTTTAATAATAGATATCATTGCAGGCAGAAGACAATCAAAGCTAGTAGCAGCACAAGCAAAACCCAGTTAAACTATGATCACTTCTTATAATAACTAGTATAGTCTTATATATGACTAGGGCAGCTAGACTAGCACTTACCTATGAACCTATGAACCTATATGTAACAGCATAAGTTGAAAAAGTAATGGTCACTCCTTACCTGAGCAACAAAGGTGTAATGCAACAGCACCATATTTATTGTCTGAGCGTGGAAGATTCTAGTCCTTACTGGATTATTTTTAGTCCATAGTACTGAATGAAAAATAGACATGTAATTTGTGATGTTATCTGTCCATTCGGCTCTTCCATAACATTTGTCTTTGTCTGAAGTAGTCTTGCAATACAGAACAAAATAATCTAAGTATGTATTTGTAGTTCCTATCAAGGTGCAGTCCTGTTGACAAATACAGAATAAATCACATCTTTTGGGTCCATTCTTTGTCTGCAACACTTGATATTTTGGGTATCTGATGACATTGGCATTTTTTAGACAGGATGTTAGTCTGGTACAAAGCTACTTTGATCATCTTTGCTTGTATAGCCAATCACTGGAAAGAGTATGTGCTGTGTTTCATCTTTCAACTGAGTTACCAGAGTATTTTAAAGTCCCCTTTTATCCTGATAGTATTCTACAAGACCAACCACTATCATTGTATCATTTGAGAGAAGACATTGAATATCTTGAATATTTCACGTAGATAATATTGACTATAACCTCAGTACCTATATAACACAGGTATCCAGCTTTAAATTAATTATTGTTATGCAGCTCTGTTTGTCATGTTAAGTCTTACAATAATATGGGAATATACCTTAAACACATCCCCATAATTAATATGCAAATCCATTTTAGTACAGAGTTCAGATAGCCATTCTAAAGTAGATTATTTTGCAAAATGAAGAGAATTATGATCTTAACTGTTTTCTGTGACAGTTTATAAAAATGCACACGTGGAAGATGCTAGTACAAGTTGTATTTGAAATTACACAATGAAAATGCATGTCAGATGATTGCATTAGAGAGGCAAAATCAAATTATTGAATGGCCTGTTACTCCTGAACCACTTAAATAAAGAATATGAAACCTATAGCCCATTAACTATAAATCATCAAAAAGTTTCTAAATAGATGCCTAATTTGCTGAAAAGTACTAAGATACCAAAAAAGCATACTTTGCATCATATCACAGATATACATACATCTACATACATAAGTAGTCCCCAACACATGATACCATTGCGGGCTAGTTAGACCCTCCCCCTCAGATGGCAGTTTAGCTTGATGTGGTTTTCTTCTCATCTGCTTAGGCCTCAGGCCAGAAGAATTACAGTTTAGCCTCTGAATTCTGTGAGAAGGTCATAATTAATTTAGTGTTTAACTGCTCACAGCTTGTCATCTACATATTCCAGTATGAGTTACATACAAACACGCAAGACTGTTGCTGTATATAAACTTTTTATGAGTTTGTGAAACTTCAGAGGCACTATATTTGTATACCAGTAGGGGCTTTCATCCATGATGGGGAGGGGGGTTATGTGGAGGTTACTGAATGAAAAAAAAAAACACTTTTTTTACAAGTCTACTATTTTTCCAGCAATTAGTAGCAAGTATATGAAACTTGAGCAATTGGTGTTCAAATTAATAAAGTACTGTAGATTCAGTAAGCAATGCAACAGTTAACATGTCTATATGGATCTTATTTCTATATTACTATCCCTAGTAGATGTAGACTTATTTTAAAATTGGCTGCAGATGCAACATGAATAAGACAATTACCACAAAATAAAGGACACCACTACCACCATGAAAATAAAAGCAGTGCCATTATGAATGCCACAAATGTTTTTCTCGGCAATCCAAATGGCATATCATTGATACAGGTTAGCCAACAAAACAGTAGCTCATAAATCACATATACATGCCTATAATCAGATAATCAATGTTGGAAATGTGTTTCACAGAATAAGTATCACTATTGTCCACAGGAGATGATTGATTCAGCTGGTTAGGAGAGCTTACCTGATATGTGTCCAGAAAGCCCAAGCTTACATGCCTGGTTGTACAGATGGCTAAAATAACAATAAGTAAATAACTGAGGCTACAGTACTCTGCAGACAGAACAAAGTGGCACTGCCTGTTGATTTCTACTCTAAATAAATGGATGGAGGCATGGATTATAATAAAAATGTATTATAATCTTCCTCATATTGTCTTGTTTGTTTAAATCAGCATGGTGTCCACCCTTTTTGGTTTCTTTGTTTCATATGTGTATCATAGGTTAAGAATAAGACATAAGTAGTATCTTGGGTAGAAAAGGTAATATTGTGGAGTAAACCCTGATATGGATACACAGTCACAGTTCTCAGTCTGTCTGTGTCATTAAATGTTATGATAAACAGAATGCACTGAAACACAGGTAAGCACTTTGATAAACATATTGATAGTCGTACTTAATGGTGACAATATTTTTTCTCAGTTAATGGAATTAATATAAAAAAAAGTAATGGCATACAGGAACATGTGTATCTTGAAAGAGCAGAGTGAAACTGTTGATTTAAATGTTCTCTGTTGTGAGAATAAAATCTTTTAAATAAGGGAGCACACTTCCACTTGGGATGATTAGACATTTTAGCACAGCATCATTTCATGTCATTTTTATTGATTTTGATTCCTCAGATCCCACAGTCTGTCTGCAGTGAAGACTGCTTGCCTGGTCACAGGAAAAGAAGCAGGGAAGGACAACCACCTTGCTGCTTTGATTGTATCCCATGCTCCCTTGGTGAAATTGCAAACAGATCAGGTAGGTCACGGGTCGCTTTCTTATATTAAAAAAATCTTTTTCAGCACTAAGGTGCATTGTTGCGTCATGTACTGAGATACTAACAATTTTCTTCACTCATGTATTGACAATAGCAGCAGTTCTCTAAGACTGTGATACATAGGAAATATCAATTTGCAAAGAAAAAAAACATCCTTTGTAAAGTTAAACAGAAAATATTGACAACAATAAAATGTTCATTTTATTTTAAAGAAAGTAAAGCTTTGTTCATATGATGGGCTGGTTACGTACTATGGCTAGGATTCACAAACAATCTAAAGCTTGTTTGGCAGACAAGTACAGCATATTTAAATGTGATAACGATAATATAAACAAATGGGTAAGGATACAGAGGAGATACATGTTCATAGGTTCATAGGTTCATAGGTTCATACTAGGCTATCTGCCCTGGGGCATTTATAAGCCTAGCCCGATTGTGTTTGGCTTACGCCACCCCTTGATTTGAGTATACCATGCCCTTTTTAAAGTTTAGTTTACTGTGCCTCTGTCTAATAGTGACACAGAAGTAATCCCCGGGACAAACCTACGATCCCCCATCCACTCATCAAGATGCTTCTTGAAGAGAGTCGGTGAGGTGCTCTGCCTAACATGAATTGGAATTCTATTCCAGAGCGAAGGGAGCCTCTGGGTTATGAATCTGTCCCTCCAGCATGTTCTATTTATTTCTGTGCTGAGGTTCAAGTCCCTCGAGCGCGTGGCTCTAAGGGATTTAGATTTACTGAGGTGGAGCATGTCCATTAATTCTGGGTTGGACATAGCTTTATATGTCAGGCATAGATCGCCTCGAAGTAGGTGGTATGCAATTGAGTAGAGCTGGAGTTTTTTTAACCGTGCAGCATATGGCATCTGTTTGAGTCCCTTGATCCTCCTGGTGAGGTACTTTTGGGGTCTTCCTAATTGCTGCAGGTGTCGGGTAAGGTACATCCCAAAGGGGCATTGTATTCTATGATGGGCCTGATGAGGGATGAATAAAGGGGCACGATTACCTCTCTTGATCTAGATGTGAATCCTTTCATGATGAGGTGGGCTATGTAGAAGGTCTTTCTAACTACTTTGGCAATGTGGTTGTCAAAGGAGAGATTGCTATCAACTTGGGTCCCCAGATCCCTAATTACTTTCTCTGTACTTAATGGGTTACCACCTATGTGGTAATTCGTGGGCACATTGTTTTTGCCAAAGGGTATGACTATACACTTTTTGGCATTTAGTTTTAGACCATGGCTCTGGCACCAGTTATCCATCTCTGTGAGACCTTTTTGAAGGATGTTTGTGTCAGCTGGAGAGTCGATTATGGCGCCCAGTTTGCAGTCATCTGTGAACTTGGTGAGCCATAGTCCTCCCACGTTGGCCTGTACCTCAGAAAAGTAAATACCAAACAAGAGGTCCCAGGACAGAACCTTGTGGAATGCCACTTCTGACCGGTTTCGAGTCTGACATGGCTCCAGCAACTCTGACTCTGTGGGTTCTATCTTTGAGCCAGTTTGTGACCCATCTTGTGACATAGGGGTTTATATTTAGGCTGGATAGCTTATCTATGATGCCCGAGTGGGGTATTGTGTCAAATGCCTTTGCGAGGTCCAGATAAGCTGTGTGGACTACCTTCCCTTCATCTATGGCCTTGGTGACTGTTTCAAAGAAGCCGACCAGGTTCAAAAGGCAGGATCTGCCCTTGACGAAGCCAAATTGGGTAGGATCTAGTTTTTGTAGGTCCCCAATGTCTTTGTTTATGAGTTCCATGATGATCCTCTCCATAGCCTTGCAGACTAGGCTAGTCAGGCTTATGGGGAGATAGTTTCCAGGGTCCGTAGAGGCGCCACCTTTGTGGAGTGGGACCACTGTTGCTGTACGCCATTCTTTGGGCACATATCCTGTAGTGAGGCTGAGATTGTACAGCAGATTTACTTGAGGGATGAGTTCTTCTTGGAGTTCAAGTAGGATGCAACCCGGGATGCCATCTGTTCCCATGGAAGCAGTGTTTTTTGCTTTGGAGAGGGCGGCCTTCACCTGAGCATCAGAGATGTTTGGGAGGCTGCACTCTGCCGGGATAGATACTTGCTCTTTTGGTGGGGAGGGGGTGGAGAAGTTTGCACTGAACCTGTCTGCCAGGATATTGGAGATGTATGTGGGTTCAGTGTATTTTTTGTCATTTAGAATCAACTCAGAACAAGTCTGGGAGTTGCATCCCAGGTTCCTAACATAACTGAAAAAAGCCTTATGATTGTCCTTAGTGTCCTGTGCAATTTTTCTCTCGAAGCTGGCCTTGGAGGATTTTATGAGGGATCATAATTTTTTGCTAGTACTGATCAGAGATGCCTTCCCTTTTAGGGATTTTGCTCTATCATGTAGTAGCTTCCACCTTCTGTTGTACAGTTTATTTATGGCTGGGGTCCACCAGACTGGACGCCTGCCTTTGGATGATTGGGTCTTGATTTTGTTTGGGATAGCATGATCCATGCATTCCTGGAGATGTCCGTAGAAAGCATTTATATGGGATTCTGCAGTTTGGGCCGTAGTTTCCACTGGCCCTGGGGCCTTGAAGGATTCCACTTCAGTTTTGAGAACTGTGAAGTTCACTTTTGAGAAGTTTTCACTGTGGTTTTCTGCGCTGGGGGTGGGGTCGGGATGTGGATATCCAGTGAAATTAATTTATGGTCTGATCTTACCAATGAGGGATATACTTCTGATATGGAGCATAGAGTCCCCATGTTGGTAATGATCAGGTCTAGTATGTTATCCCATCTTGTGGGAGTGGTGACTAGTTGTTCCATAGCATTTGAGTTTATAAATTCCAGAAACCTTTGGGCTAAGGTGCTGGGGCTTGAGTAATGCTCCCAGTCTATGTTTGGGTAGTTGAAGTCGCCCAATATAATGGTGTTCGGAGAGATCTTCATGTTCTCTAATGTTTTCAGGAAAGCCGAGTGGGATTCCTGACTTTGAGAGGGTGGTCTGTAGGATGCTATAAACTGAAAAGCAGTCTTGCCCACTGTCAGTTGCACATGGATGGTCTCTGATACTTCGTGCAATGCCACTAACCTGGAGGTGTGGATATCCTTGATAAATATGGAAACCCCCCCCCCCTTTGTGGTTCGGTCCGAGTTTTGGGGCCAAAAAGCATGATATGAGGTATAACCTGGTAGTGCTGGGGTGCTCTCTGGAGCCTTGAACCAGGTTTCTGTCACTGCACAGATATCGATGTTCTCCATACTGAGGAGAGCTTTGAGTGTGTGCATCTTGAGGTTAAGACTTCTGGCGTTTAGCAGCATTACCCTTAGTTTCTTGTTCTTTGTGCTGTCTATGGAGGTGGGTTTGACTTTTGAGCCTTGCCTAAAAAAGGCAGTATGGGGGTGGCAAGAGCCTTTGCCAATATCCGAAAGCCCAGGGGTGGCAGGGTCAAGCCGTCCCTAGCGAAGCAACGTGGCTTGTCGAGCATGTCATCCCAGGCTGACAGACACTGGATCCCCTTTGAATGACACCAAAATTTTAGCCAATTGTTAAAATCGATCATTTTGTCTTTATACTGTGGCATCATACCGGCCTGGGCTAAATGATCAGAGAGCTCCTCTATGTCTCTTTTCATGTAGTCGAGGGAGGTATGTCTCAGGTCATTCACGCCAGCATGTACAATAACTGAGTCATATTTGTATTTGCTTTGGAGTGACTGGAGTGCTTGCATTATGTGGCGGATCCTAGCACCCGACAGGCAGCTCACTGTGACCTTCTCTTTATTCAGCCTGGTGAGTGGGACGTCAATGTGTCTGACAATACAGTCACCTATTACAAGAGTATCAGGTGTGTTATTCAGCCTTAAGGGCTGTGATTGCTTGGCACACTGACTTTGTGTGCTATGTGTTGTACGTGTTTTGTTTTGGGGTAGCGTTTGCTTGGATGTCTGCTTTGGAGGTCTCTGTTGCTTAGGTAGATTTTTATTTAGAGCCTCCGAGTATGTTTTTGTGTTTTTATGTGTTTAGTTCGCTGTTGTGGTGGGTCTATGTGATACTGAAATTGTGTTGTGTGAGGTTACCTTCTCCTCCTGACTGGATACACCAGTTTTGAGATGAGAGAGCTCAGCCTCCAGTTTGGCTATATGGTTGCATCTCTCACATATATTTGAACCTGTTTAGAGGAGGAGAGGGTTGTCCGTGTACATGAGACAGTTGTAACATTGCCTCAAAATTCCCAGATTCACCAGCTGGACTGGAGAGGAAACTATTGACTGACCATTGGACATGCTAGAGTAATATAGGGAACTGAATTAAAAATGGACCAGTAGGGAACAAGGTAATCGTAGAGAGTATAAGAGTAAGTAGTGCTTATGGTTGATTAGTACTAACTTGTAAGATTACTTATTTGGACCAGTGAGGGGCCTTAGAATGAGAATATGGTGTTTAATTTGAGAGATAGAGCAGTTCCAAGGGAAAAAGTGAAGAGTAGACTTTGTGGAGCCAGGAATAGTTTAAACCCAATTAGACGGCGCTGCCCCATGTTGTGCTATGCACAAAAATGTGCAAAAACGTGCAAAAGAGGGTTTTAAGAGAGGGGAGATCAAGGAGTTTGGAATTGACCCAAAATGGCCAATAAAACTACAGTTTCAAGGCAGTAACCACTCCCACAGGGGCAGGCAGGCTGCTCAATGTTTATCACTGCCACTGATGAACACAGAGACTTCCCTTTAGCCCAAGCAAACAATGGCCTCCAAGAAACTTACAAACAGTTCAGAACAGTAAATCTGTAACTGAACTTTTTTAAATCTCAGAAAAGTGGGGAAAAAGCCAGATTTTTTTTTGTTTGTTTTTTTTAAGGAAAGCAGAGGTTCACAAGTATCAACAAGTTAGAACAGTGCAGTTAATTACCCCACACTTGAATGCTAGGCCAGAGACAGATAAAATGCCAGTTTTAAGAAAAAAACGATTTTAAAAATAAATGCACACAGGAAATTCAGTAATCAGCTGTTCGGGGAAAAAGACCAGCTATAAATTATGCAACACAAAAGAAAATGTTATCATGTACAACAAAAATGTTGGAAGATGCAACAGTGCTAGCTCCTATAAACCAACTTCACTTACTGCAGGCAGTACAGGGACTTATTCTTACAAGACAAGCTCTATGGCAGTGTACACAATGACACGTCCCTTACAAATCCAACTCTAACTGACCAGCAGATTATCGGTCACTTCTAAGTGGAATGTGCAATATTTGGATGGCATGAGGATATTCATTAAACAATAAAGAACCTGTAGATGTGATGCCAGCCTTCTTGGGGTCTTTAATCTTACTGTCTACTAGAAAAAATATACCACATGACAAGCAACTTCTAACTAGGCCTATGAAGGCACACTTATTTTTATTTTAAATTTGTTCACTGGGGTAGAACACATCAGAATTGACCAGTTTCAATCTCAACCCTGAAAAATGGGGGAAAAAAATCATAAAATACAGCCACGTTTCAATACAGTACATGCTAAGTAGATTACAAAGAAATAAAATTAAAATTCAGATTGAATTTTATGCATTATATATGCAGACTGTAGGCAGACACATCACTTTAACATATTTGTAAAAACAAGTGTATAGCATAGAAAATGGATAAGAGCTGCAAGGAATTTGGAGGGAAGAAGGTAAGAATTAGGTGGTAAAGATTATGTTGTGTGCCCTAATAAGAAACAATTACCTTTTGCTTGATTTTGAAGATGCTTTTTCATCTCTGTTCACCTGGAAGTAATTTAAGTAAAATAAGACTGTGTTGTTGTCATAAAATGGGAGAGAGAGTTTCATAAGGTCATATGGTAGCTTATTCAGATAGGTAGAGAATAGCAGAAGGAAAAGTGCTGAGGCTTGAGGGGCCCCCTTTTGACGAAGCGGTTCAGGAGTTAAATGTGACCAGAAAGTGGCAGTTAGAGAGATAGTTTTACAACTATGGAATGGTGTCTGTGCGAATTCCAGTTTAAGAAAAATGATATATGACAATGCAGTGATCAGCTAGATCAAATACTTTAGTATGAGCAAGGAATATGGCTCCTGTAATTATTTGCTTATCTACAGCTAACAAAATTTTGTCAGAGAGTCCAGAGTGCTATGACCAGATTAGAATCTATGCTGTTTAGAGGAGAGGAAGCTGTGTGGGTTTATATATTGCAAAAATTAAGTACAGATCAGCTTTTCAAGAATTTTCCTAAAGTGGAAACAGATACTTTGGGCAGTAGTGTGACAGTTTGGTAGGTTGCAGCTGTTTGGGTACAGGTATTGCTATGGCTGGTCTCCTGATATCAGGCATGTTCTTTTGTGTTATGCATAGGTCGTATATGTGTTGGGCAGAGGATATAATGTATTCCGTGGAGTGATATAAAATTAGGGATATATATCCTAATATTCTACAACCCCTTTTTAAACTTATAAAATTTGCTTATTGTATATACATTATAAGAAATAGAAGGCATTCCGTTACATTGATCATTGACTTAGCCTTAACTTTATACTGAACAAGTCTTGAGCTCTTACACCAAATCAGAGCTTTTGTTTAAATCAGTAAATATTTCAGTGCAAGTAACTTTTCAGAATTTAGTATCATGCCCAGTTATTGAAATATCTGTATACCTGGCTAGTGTCTTTGAAGAACTTAGAAATGCAGTGAAAGTTCTTGCTGCTCTAAAACTTTAACTGGAAACACAACTCATAGGGCCTTTATCTGGGATTCATGGCAATAGTGTTTATTTTCTTGTGACAGTCCTAGTTGCAACAGTTCTGGATGCTCACACCCAACTTGTAACACAGAGTCCATGAAATGGAAATTATGCATCTGAATCCCTACACATCTTAATGAATTTCTGACTTTTATGCTGTGGACCAGTGACAGATATGGCAACATCAGGCATCCCCCGTCTAAACAATATAGAGTTTAGTACACTGATCACACATGCACTTGTTCTGTCTGTCAGCTTGATTATTTCATGAAATTTGGGGGTCGCTGTTCCCTCTGACTGCACATACCTCAGTGGGACTCCTGCACATGCCTGATAAGTGACCATGTATGCACACCAGCCAAAGGTCTTATAACTGTCATGCAACCACTGTTAAAAGACAATTGGGAATACATGGTCACACAAGCTATTGTTGAATGGCTGACACCTCATTATGAGATGCTAGCAACTTAACAATAGCTTGTACAACGGCAGAGTCATGTACTATTTTTTAAAAACTATCACTTACAAGGGAACTGCACGAGCATTTGTGTTTTCACAAAGTGGAATACTCCCTCGTTTTCTGTCACAGTTAGTCTGTTCATCTTTGTTAAAGTGACTTTAAATCTGTCTGCAAGCTCACTGCTGCTTGTCACCACATGTCCTCTTAACACCTACACAGTCCCTGCATGCCTTATTGTTATTCATTTTCTATTTAAACAAAAAAGGAAATTTAGTACAAGGACTTCCACGTCTACTTAACAAGCTGAGGTTTCTGTTAGGTGCAGGACATCACTAAATGCTGACTATGAAACAAATTTTATTTTGTGATTCATTACACATAACAAAGGTTAGCTACAAAGGAATGAAATGATTCTATAAGAAGAGTTTGGCCTCTGTAGTCTATGCATGAGTAATTCTTCACAAAATATTACAGAACTGAAAGCTTTCCTCAAAAACTAGGGAAACTGAGCAGAGCTATTACAAGAAAACGGTTGTTCTGGCAACTGCTCTAGGGCCTTAGAAATGGTGAGGCAAAGTTACACTGAACTAATTATGTCATTCATGCCTAAATAATGTTCCTGCTTCCTCTGGTTTTCATCCAGTTAGTTGTTCTCTTCAATGTTTACTGATTTTTAACTTGTGATATCTTATCTCTACATGTGTTTACACCCTTTCCATAACCTTTATCCACATCTATAGACCTCCAATCCATCATCCTTGATGTTTTGTCTTTCCGCATTCCTTAACTCTTTTGAATGAAGCTCTTCAGCTTTCTATAACAGTTATGTTCTTGTGCTATGTCATCTGCATGGGAAATAAGTCATTTACAGTCACAGCATCCCAAAGTGTCAGTTCTTCTTTGCTGTGCCACTGAATGCATGCACATAGTCCAAGTTATGCACAATAAATTCTGAAATAGGGTCTCCATAATGGAATGAGGATAAAAGTCATAGCACATAAAATGCCAAACCCCAAAATTCTGCTGTGGTGCTAACTTCAAAATGGGAAGTGTTATAAAGGTAGCATGAGGACCAGTGAACGCAGCAACTTCAGCATTTAAAATGCTGTGTCATAGCTGTTACAATTGAATGTAACCTGTTAAACTCTAGAACATTTCCATTTATTTGACAAAAAGAATATGTTATAAAACATTTAGCTGCATACAGTAGCTGAAGTAATAGCTTCCTTGCTTCCTACATATGTGTTGCTATGAGCAATGGGAAAACAATTATTCTGTTAAGTTCAGTGAAACAGTTCCTCCTGAAAAAGCAAGATGACAAGGGAAGTGTATATTGATTGGGCTAAACTAATGTGCCACTTTTTTTATACAAAGGGTGGATATAACATAATTTAATAGTAAAATTTGTATATGGCACAAATCTGCATGCTTTGTCTATCTGAGCTGACATTCTCATCCAGTACATGGCATCAATTGGACACATTTAATTTCTTCTCTCCTCTTTGCCTTTCCCTCAAACCCTTGCCCATAGTTCTGACTACTCTGTCCCTGACCTATTCCCACTCCTTTGTCATCCAGTCCCTTAACTCATTTTGAGTAGCTCCTCCAGTTCAGCACAAACCATTCCCCTGAAATTCTACACGTTGTCATTGCCTTCTGATTCTTACCCTTACTCCAACACTGAAATCCTACATCACTTTATAGCCTTCTGATTCTTAACGTTTTTCTTAACTCTGAGCCACACATGAGTATCTTCACTGCTGGCTAACACTGCTTCCACCCAGATATCTATGTCCCTTTCCATCTTCCATGTCCTCTTTCCATGTCCAGGATTCTGTCCTTTCTGATATTGTCCCACATTCACTTGCTGAATACATTACAAACAAAGACTTCCGTCATATCTGACTCCACAATGGAGTTCAGGATCTAGCAGGTTGCTTCTACTGTGGTGTCATCGTCTTCATCCTCATATCAACTCCTTTTTCGCTCAGACAGTTTCATCCTCTTCATTGATATAGCCCAGGACCAACACACTTTACTGACCTAACAGGACTTACTCTTCCTCTACTTTACTTCTGTAAACGTGACCTACTCTAGGCCCTGACCCTTGCTTGACCTACTCTAGGCCCTGACCCTTGCTGCTCCATGATCTCTTTCATAAGATGATGTTTCTTGCAATCATCCTTGTCTCTGCCCCTGCATTTGATGCCCTTCCTTATAAAGATTGTAACTCTCCTGCCATCTCTCCACAGATATGACAGACTTAATTTCTAAACACTTGATCTTCTCCTGTCCTGATTCCTCCAAGCAATTCTCTACCTTTCCCTACCTGTCTCCCCTAGTTTGGCTCCTGCTTTTTTTTTTCTACCTGTCCCTTACCTGCCACTTCCTACCCACTCTGACCCTGTCTCCCAATCCACCTTGCTCCTCATCTGACTGCCTTGGTACAAGTCTTCCTATCTTTCTACTTGCACCCCCTCCTAGTTCCCTATCCCATAATAGTAAGTTCCTTCACCCCTGTTTCATTCTCCTACCTCCTGCCAAGACTACATGCCAGTACAAGTACAGATCCGTCAACTACACTGCTATCCCTCACCAAACACAATGGACTCCCTTTTCCCTCTGTTCTCTACCAACACTTCACCCTATGGCCCTATTTCTACCTTAGTTTTTAGCCTGTTGGTATGGTCTTGTAACATGGTAACAACCTAATGTACTATCAGTCAAATATTTCAGCTGACAACAACAGAATTGCCTGAAAGACCCATATGGTGCTTTTTCAAAGCAAGAAACTCTGGCTGTTAGAATCCTGTAATACCTCCTTAACACTAAACAGTTTTTCAGGATAAGAACAGCAGCTACTGAGCATGTACAACTCAGGCGTGGAGACAGTGATAAATAAGTCCAATTAGCATAAACAGCTGAAAAATACAGGTTGTGCTGCATTTAGTAACACAGTAGGGTCAGGGTGGGAGGAGAAATCTACAGCAGCATTTCAGTCTAAGTGCAGTCTAGACTATGCAGCTACACTACCTTCCTCCAGAAATTTATACATAGTTAACTAGTATGTAAACACATTCCACTTAACTTAATAAAAATGAGTGCACTAAAAATAATGTTTGTTTTCTGCATTAATATATCACTTCAAAAGATGAATGGTAAACCAAATGAATTTAATAAATATGAAAGAAAACCATTTTCTCATCTACAGAGTCTTGCCTAATGGCTTCCCTTGCACTACCTAATTAGCCTGCTCATTCCTGTCTCGGGGATGAGAGTCAGGCACTCTCTAAAGTGGGTGAGAGCCCAATGGTCCATTCATTCTCTAGGTAGAGGGCCTATCAGCATATTGATTACCACAGGGAGATGACAGCTGGGTGAACGGGACACAGCCAGCCTGCTAAGCCCAGTGAACTCCCCTGCTCTTCCCTTGAAGCTCTTAACCCTCACATTGGCTCTCTAGAACTCCAGCAGTGCTGCCGACTACAGCCAGCATGCGTACCCCTACCAGCATGTTGATTCCCAGCCCCTAGGCAGTACCTGCTCTGCAGGTGCTACACCCAGCATGCCCCCTGAGTATCCCCCAAAGTGGCAAGCAAGAACTCCAGCAGTGCTGCAAACTGCAGGTAGCATGCATGCCCCTACCAGCATGTTGAATCCCAGCCCCTAGGCAGCACATGCTGTGCAGGTGCTACACCCAGCACTCCCTCTGGGTGTCTCCCAAGTGGCAAACCAGAAGCACCTCCTTGCCCCCAAGATGAGTGAGCCAATAACAGCTGCTGAAGCCATCTTTCCTGACCCCCTCCTTCAAGCAACTATGCTGCTAATTGAATAAAGGTCATCTGGGTCTCAGTTATGGTTTCATCTCTCTGTACCACAAGAATAGGGGAAAATCAGTTTAACAATAAGAATGAATGCATTGCCTATTTACTCACCAGTTAAAGAGACAATCCATAAGAAACATTTTGTTATTTTTATGAAGAATTGTAGTGATTCTCAAAATTAACAAGGTCACAACAACTGTTCTGTACAAATGAGGGGAATTAAATTAAGAAAAAGTTACTCTCAGCCAAATTTATAAAACTAAGCAGCCATAAATATGTAGACCCAAGTATTCTAACTGGTAAAAAATGTAAGGAATGTGCATATTTTAACAGACCTGTTTTTGATGATAATGGCTATATATTTGGTTTATGGTCCAATCCAGAATTCTTGGAATAGTAGATAAATAGTGCCAGTAAATAAGAGAAGCAATAGCTGCTGCCATAATAAAGCCTGAGTAGATGAAAATGTGTCCTGCAATCTACTAGCCAGTGGCTTTACAGATGTCAGTCACCATAACCATATGCTAGGCTAAATCTGTACTGCCCATGATTCTGAACTTTACTTAGATGTTGTACAGGATTGAACTGAGGCCTTTGTCCTAGTAGACCAATCTCTACTATGACATAATACAAGGATTAAGCTTCATGACTCTACATACGTGCATTGGCTTGAAGACCACTTGCCAGATAAGCTTATAGTCAAATAAAAGGACATTTTATTCTGATAAAATAACTGTGAATATGGATGAGGCTTGGGACTGTATGTTCAATTTGCGTAATACAGGCCATCCATCAGTCAAAATGTAACAACAAATTCTAATTCAGTCAAATGAAGTGTGAGCTTTTGCATTTTTGAAAAGATAATCCAAATGCTAGTGTGAATAGAATAACAATAGAGGACTAATGAGCTGAAAAAGAATTCTGAAATTTTTGCAGACATGGATAGAAACTTCAAGAAGCATTGGGTAAATACAGGGCTAAACTTAGGATAATATGTTAAAAAGTATCACATGCAGGACACGGTTAGTGCTTTTTGCATCATATAAATCATTTTCCCCATTGCTGGAGTATAGCATGTCTGTCTGATTCTGCAATGGTAATAAGACTATAAAATGACTGAAATCTGGACAAAGAAGAGAAGAGAAGCTCACAAAGATTCTTAAGGTCTATAAAACAATAACTTTAAGGCCAGACAGATAATCTTTAAATTATATTTGCTAGCATACAAAAGGGTGACAAAATATCTTAGAACATTATGGAGAAATCTAAGAGCTGAATTTTCTATACAATGTATTGTCCACAAATAACAAAAGAGATAACCAGTGGCAGGGACAATGACATAGTCAGTGCCAAGTATTACAACAAGAAAAGGGAAACAGTAAATAAACAGAAAATAAGTCTTGGTCTGGAATTTGATAAATATTAATATGAGGAAGGTGGGCACATTATAATACTTTTAAAAAGTTTCTACATAACTATATGGATATAAAATTGTTAAATTTTAAGGGCTATGCCCATGGCCTTAATTATTCAATGCAGCACTAAATTTTACATCATTCATTTATTATGAAATAAAAATATATTATAAATAAAACTACACTAAAATGAGAGCTACTGCATTTGTAATACTGTACATATTAGTCATGTAAAAAATAATTTGGAAATCTTGCTGTAAGGCAATCTGTCTTTTGTTTGAAGATATTGCACCAGCTTGTTGTACTTTTTTATTTAAATATGTGACTATTCCACATGTTTTATAAGTTTGCTTATTTCCCTGTTTATTAGGTTCAAGTGAATGCATTAACTGCCCAGAAGATGAATGGCCCAGTGAAAGACATGACAAATGTATCCCCAAACTGACTGAATTCCTCACCTATGAAGAGCCACTTGGCACATCTATCGCTACCACAGCGATCTTCTTCTCACTCATTACTGCTTCAGTACTCTGCATCTTTATCAAGTATCGAGACACTCCGATAGTCAAGGCCAACAACCGTGAACTCAGCTACCTTCTTCTAGTTTCCATCATGTTATGTTTCCTCTCTTCTCTGACATTTATTGGCCAGCCAGTAAAGACAACATGCATAGTGCGCCAGACATTTTTTGGTATAATATTTTCACTTTGTGTCTCTTCAGTGCTAGCCAAAACAATTACTGTAATCGTTGCCTTCAATGCAAGAAAGCCAAACAGCAAGTTAAAAGATTGGGTGGGACATAAAATTCCCAGCAGTATGGTTCTTTTCTGCTCTCTAGTACAAATTATGATCTGCAGTATTTGGTTAGCATATGCCCCACCTTTCCCAGAAATTAATACCAGATCAGTAAACAAAAAGGTCATACTAGAATGTAATGAAGGGCAAACTCTATTCTTCTATAGCATGCTGGGATATCTGGGTTTCCTGGCTTCTGTCAGTTTTATAGTAGCTTACTTTGCAAGGGCACTTCCAGACACCTTTAATGAGGCCAGATACATCACATTTAGTATGCTGATTTTCCTTAGTGTCTGGCTAGCTTTTGTTCCAGCATATGTAAGCACACAAGGTAAATACACAGTAGCCGTTGAGATATTTGCTATTTTATCTTCTAGTGCAGGATTGCTAAGCTGTATATTTTTTAATAAATGTTACATAATTTTGCTGAGGCCTGAAAGTAACACCAGAAATTCATTAATTAGAAAGGGTAGATTAAATAAGACTCATATAAAATAACATTGTTGTGGTATAAATAATTCTTGTAATATAACTGCAAAGTAAACAATTTGAATACAAGGTAAAATTTACTGAATTATATTTTATTAAATAAAGTAATTATCTGCATACAAATTAATTAACAGACAGTAGATTACTGTTTAGCTCACTTCTGTTACTAGTCATGTATTGCAATATTTATTTTGTTATCATGAGTCTTGTCTCTAGATCATGTATTCTATCATATGTTTGTATTTGGCATTGGCAGAGGAAGAGTTTGATAAAATGGCATCTAAATGGTTCTTAACGTGTTATAAATGTTGTCCATGTCCTTGATTTATTAATTAGTAACAGTTTATTATACTTGACATTACAATTGAATCACATACCATCACACTTTATTCATACAACCTTCATACCAAATTTTCTAGATTTCAGAAAACCCCTTTGCTTCCCTGATTTAGACTTGCTGCACAGTTGCAGTGCCATGTACAATAGCTTGATAATGTGGTTTACTGCATATCTGACTTGCATGTTCTACTTTGTGAATTATGTAAGCAATAATACCAAAGTAGGTGGGCAGTATTAGGGAATACCAGACCACCCAGATGCATTTTGAGACCCAAAGGTAGAGGATCCCATTGTAATGTCATTATTCTCCAATACATATTCTGGAGGGTATAATTCTTTTCTAAAATGAATGTTTCTATGAATTCTCTAACCAGTTTTTTGCATGTGCCTGGAACTTATTTATTGGTCTTCTTTCTTAGATAAAAAAACTGCTTGTGTTTAACCGATCATAAGCCAGTGAATAAACGGACCATTTTATAAATGTAAATATATGCCATGGAAACCTTGGGTAACACCTAAGTGACCATCTTATGCAGAAGTACTACACAGCGTGCAGATTTTAAGAAAAGAAATAAAAAAGTGCTTTTTTTCAATTCTTGTAAATGTCTGAAATGATAAACAGTGCTAAAAGACAAAAATCTTATCTAGATGATGTCTTGCAGTGATTTCCTGATCCAAATATGTTAGGAAAATAGAAAGTAAACACAAAATGTCATCTGTTATACTTTCTGTCTGAATCAGCTATTGCTTCAGAAAAATATCTTTTTAATTTTGGACTTTAGTCAGCATTGCATTTGAAAATTATAGTGTATTTCTCATTATTTTTTCCATTTTTCATTTTCCATTTGTTAAACTTGTTTGCTATCTAATTATTATTTTCACACTGTTCATCTGCGTCTGCATTCCAATAAACTGTTTTTCTAGGGCATATTTAAAGAACAAGTATGCAGCATTTCTTAATTTCCAGCTGTTGGTTTTCATTTTATAATGCAGAACAGTTCATAGTAGAGTAATTTATTTTGATTGTTTTTTTGAAGTTGACTTGAACTGATTTACAGTAGGTATCTGATTAATTTGATGTGATTTATAGTTAGTGTAGGGAAGTAGAACAAGGCACATTAGTCAAGCCTGTCAGTGTCATGAATTTTTAAGTAT
Source organism: Protopterus annectens (assembly GCF_019279795.1). Taxonomy (NCBI): domain Eukaryota; kingdom Metazoa; phylum Chordata; order Ceratodontiformes; family Protopteridae; genus Protopterus; species Protopterus annectens. The sequence goes on from NC_056734.1 coordinate 752,486,967, forward strand.
TTGGATTGATGGCATAAGCATTCATTCTTAACATTTATTTTGCATTTAAAAAATAACTTGGTGTGAGCTGTTTCCATCTGAATGACATGTCTTTGTGATTATGCCTCGTAACTGATTAGTGATAAGTATGAACAGATTGCTTTTTGAAAGAATTTAGAAACTGAGTTAGGAAATTTTAAGGTAAATTAAGTGACAGAATAATCTTATTTGCTTTTTCAGTTTGTCACTTGTCTGTCATTTGCTTAGGTAGTCCAGGACAGTATAAGGAGACTACCAAAACTGCAGCAGAGATGGTGAGGGCAGCAAAGGCAAAAGATGAAAGGGAGAAAGCAGAAGGGCTCAAAAAAGGAAGGAAATGTTTTTAGGTATACAGCAAACAGGAAGAAGTGTGGGGCAGAAATGGCTCGGCTAAGCAAAGATGGCAGGGAAGGAAATCATGAGAGACTGAGAGATGTACAGGTACTGGATTCATCCTTTCATTATTTCTTCCCAAAGGAAAGCATGGGGAGAGTGCCATGCTAGGAGAGAGAGAGTATAGAATCGATTTAACAATGGACAGATATCAGGAAAGAAAAAGTGGTATTATACAGGGAACTACCTCTCCTTGGACAGGATAAAGAACAGGGACTGGATGGAATAATTCCCAGAAAATGCAGAAAGTTAGCAAACCTCCCAAAAGAGACCTGCAACAGATCACTGGCTAGTGCAGAAATGCCAGAGGACTAGAAAAAGTAAATGTACCCTTATACAAATGGGGGTGCAATGAAATCTGGGTAACTACAATCCTATTAGCATAATCCTGAGGGGAAGGTTGCTTGCACTTCTAGAGGATTATCTCCAGAAGAGCAACCAATATCATTTTATGACTAGAAGGACTTGCCAGTAAAAACTGATCCAGTTTTATGAATGGGTTACAGGTGAGTGTGAGAGGGCAGTACCGGTAGCTGTAACCTATGTGGCCCACACAGGAGGCTGATAGGAAAACTGCAGTGAGAGGGGGGGGGAGAACCAAGATGGAGGAACTGAGTAGTGGCATGTTGAAACTGTAGGACACACAGAGTTATGCTGAGATGGGCAATGCCTGGAATTAGGAAAAGGACTAGTGGAATACTCCAGGTGCCTGTCCTGTGTCCAGTACTCGTCAGTGTGTTTTCTCAGAAGCAGCAACTGAAATATCAAACAGGCCAACTTTTTTCTTAATGTCTCAGTCTTTAGGTACAGCAGTGGAAGATATGGGAAATGTGTAGTAAAGAATTGGGAAAGGCTAGCCCTGAGCTCCAACTTTTTATGGCTACTTGTTTACCCAGTAATTGTACTAATATAGCTTGTAAAGAATTTTTATAATCAGTCAAATCTGAACAGTCCCAGAAAACACGTTCCCATTTTCCTCTTTCTTCTTCTTCTTCACATATCGAACATCTATTCTCCACTTGAGGAAAAATCTTGTGAAGTCTACTTGGGGGTATAAAATATCTGTGCAGACACTTCCATATAAATATTCTGATCTCCCTGGGTTTTGTAGCATATTTCAATACACTGCAGATTTCTTCCTGTTGCTGTTTTGTAATTTGCCTATCTATTGTCCTCTTCCAGTCCCCACTTAACTTCTTGGACTGATTTTTGTAATTAGTTATAGAGTGCTTTTTATGCCCAACTGATTATGGCTTTTTTAGTTCCATTCTCTGTTCTTGGTTCCACCATAAACTTTACCAGAGATGGTATTTCAGAGTGTGCCACCCTTTCTGTGTCTCTTTGGCCTGTACTCCTCTATAGGTTGTCGATAAGGTAGGCAGTCAGTAACATGTGACTCAAACAGCTGTTTAGCTCTTTCTCACTTTACAGCCTTTCTAGTCTGGTTTATCTGTTCCCAATACCTTGGTTCTTTAGCTATTTTTTTCCAGTTAATTCCAGCCCTCTATTGTCTGTCTAATCTGTTTTTGATTACTATCTCAAAGGCAGGACATCTTTTCTCCTGTCTTTGACTTGTTTAGTTCTTAAAATATTTTCTGCCATTTTATGAATGTAATGTTTTGTGTACTTATTACATCCAGCACAAGTGCTTACATCCAGTAGGCTATTCTTTCTTTATCTCTGATATTCCTCCCTTGACATAACATCAGCTTTTTCCATTTGGAGCTATAGCCTTCTGCTTGTTATAAATATATATATATATATATATATATATATATATATATATATATATATATATATATATATATGTGGCCTTAAAGTCAAATATGGCACTCCTAATCTCCCTTTTCCAAGCGAAGACTCCATTTATCCTACCTGACTTTCCATTTTCCTTTCCCATAAAACCTCCTTCAGCTCCATGTTAACTGCTGTCCATAACTTCTTCAGGTTTGTATAAGTAAGCTTGACCTGTATGTTACACTACATGGACTAAATGTTGGCTTGATGATAGTTACAATGAAAGAAAAGATATGTGATGGATCTTTCTGTATGTAAATGGAAAAAATGGTAATATTGTTTGTCTTCTTTTCTATTAATATTTCTGTCTATGTCTTAACTGATAATTTAATAAAAGTGTTAAAAACCACTAGAGGACTAAAAACATTGCATGTATTGTATTGTCCAGATCCATAGTCATAGTTCTCAAGTCTCTTACTTTTATATTATCTTCTGTTAGTCCCCTACTAAGTATCTTTGGAAACCAGTATTGTTTCCTTTTTAACCAAAATGCCTAAGTATTTTACTTTATCTTACTCCCATAAATATGGATATTGCTAGACTAATTCAAGCATAGTTGTATAATTCATGATTTTTTAAATCCTGTCCACACTCTCCCATTCATTGGTCCTGTGGTTAGGCTGCTCAACTCACTAATGTAAACCATCCCGGGTACTCCCTCCCTGCCTTTAGGGTACAAAGACACCTCTGGCCAAACCCAAGAAGACACGCAGAAGTGTTGCCTACAGCCAGGTTGCATAAGAGAGCTACTGCTGTGTGGATTTCCCCACTAAAGACTTTGAATTAAACCGTCCTGGGTGCTCCCTCCCTGCCTTTAGGGTACAAAGACACCTCTGTTGCCTACAGCTAGGTTGCATAAGAGAGCTACTGCTGTGTGGATTTCCCCACTAAAGACTTTGAATTAAACCGTCCTGGGTGCTCCCTGCTTGCCTTTAGGGTACAAAGACACCTCTGGCTAAACCCAAGAAGACACCCAGAAGTGTTGCTTACAGCCAGGTTGCATAAGAGAGCTACTGCTGTGTGGATTTCCCCCACTAAAGACTTTGAATTAAACCATTCCGGGTGCTCCCTCCCTGCCTTTAGGGTACAAAGACACCTCTGGCCAAACCCAAGAAGACACCCAGAAGTGTTGCCTACAGTCAGGTTGCATAAGAGAGCTACTGCTGTGTGGATTTCCCCACTACAGACTTTGAATGTATGTAGCCTATGCCTAACTACTTGTGCACTACTCTATTAATACCCACATGTGCTAGCTGCCCATCCATATGTGTGTTTCTCAGCAGCCTACCGCAGACCGCTTGCCAATCTTCCCCCTCCGGTATCTCTCATCCCCAGAATACCTTACTATATAGAGGGACTGCTTATCCCTGCTTTACACTATCTCTCTCTGCCATTAGGTGGCAGCATTTTACCATATTAGCTAGTCTTACCACCTATCTCTTGACTTCTCCCATTATACCATACGCTGGTAGAATTCTTTAGGTCATATTCCCCATTCTACAGCTACTTCACACCCACCTCCCTCCCTGTGAAACTACCCACATGTACAACTACTAAAATAATTTCCTCTCAGTTAAAGTACTACTTACCTACTTGCTTTGGTTAATATCTCTGCAGTTACTGATACTTTTCCTGCTGTAGTCAGTTCTCCTGTGCCCTCCTCCTCCTAAGTATCCATCCCACCCACTTTCCACCCCTCTAGCTTTACCACAGCCTCCCTGCCTAACCCCTCCCCTTTAACAAGGTTTCCCACCTGGAAAGTTTACTACTAGCTGATAGGGTCTGAGGTGCCATTTTTAAATCCTGTCCACACTCTCCCATGCATCGGACCTGTGGTTAGGCTGCTCAACTCACTAACGGTAAATGTTTACCAGAGTCAACAGACAGCTTAAGTGTTTTAAAGCTTATTACCTCATTATTACTTGCTCAGATACATGGGTTCTAGTTCTACAATGGTCTAGGACAGCTTAAAGTGGTGTTTATGCTTGCTTACACATTAAAACTGCTTGGATACATAGTTGCTGGTTTACAGCGGTCTAGTGCTGACCGTAACACTACAGGCATATGTATGCTGAAACAGATTGAACTATAGGCCATTGCCACTATCCTATCTGCCTCTTAAAAAGGTTAGCGGAGTTAGTTGTGATGTTGTGTTTCTTTTTTCATTGAACTCAGCTTGCTGGCAAGACAACCGGCAAAGGACGCCATCAAGGGCATTTGTAGATAGCTAGTTAGGATCATTGTGCTGTGTATCAGCTTACTATTGGGACTAGAGGAGTTTGTCTGTGCTGTTGTGGGTATTATTTACTGAACTCAGCCAGCTGAAAAAAACAGCAAAAGGACACCAACAAGGGCGCATGTAGTATGCCAGTGGAGTTCATTGTGCCGTAGCAGCCTACTAATGGGGCTAGAGGGGTCCGTTGTACTGGTGTGTTTATTTATTTTTTTTATTGAATTCAGTCTGCTAGAAAGATGACCGGCATAAGGACGCCAACAAGAGGGTTTGTAGTCTGCTGGTGGAGTTTGTTGTGCTGTATTTGCTTGTTATTGGGGCCTGAGGAGTTCATTGGGCTGTTTTGTATATTTCTGATTGAACTCGGCCTGTTGGCAAGATGACCAGCATATGGGTGCCAACTAAGGCATTTGTAGTTTACTAGTGGAGTTTGTTAGTCTATTTCTGGGGTTAGAGGGGTTCATTGAGCTGTTCTGTTATAATTTTAATTGAATTCAGCCTGATGGCTAGATGACCAGCATAAGGACATCAACAAAGGCATCTGTTGTTTGCTAGTGGAGATCATTGTGCTGTATTTAGCTTATAATTGGGGCTAGAGTCGTCTGTTGAACTGCTCTGTCTATTTTTATTTGAACTCAGCCTGCTGGCAAGGCAACCAGGAAAGAACACCAACAAGGGGTTTTGGGGTATGCAACTAATGTTCGTTAGGCTGTCGCTCTATTATATTTAGCCCAAACTGATAACTACAATGACCAGCTAAAAACACCAACAAATGGGGGTATAGATAGCTGTTTTATTTAACAGCCTGCTATTGCATATGTTATAGGCACCTATGCTGCTTGCCTGAGTGCAAAAGGCGTTTTTTTTGCTTAGTGTATAGGGTTTTATGTTACTTATTAGCTGTGGACATGCCATATTGGCAGAATAGATCTCACACAGTAACAACTGCTGTTTTTGCAAGGTAAAGCTGATATTTCTCCCCTTTCCAGCTGGTATCCACACTGACATGAATTGCATATTTGCACTGCTTAATTACTGATACTGTACTTGCATGATTGCACTGCCTAGTCACTCTCATACATTGCAAATGTACTTTATGTGGATATGTCTATGTAACTAATATTCTGCTCTAATTGTTGTATTTGGTTACTGTTGCATATGTCTACCTAATACAGTTAAACCCTTCCTCCCTAAAGTGCTAGGGCACTTGTACTTTGCTTGGACTACAGTTATAGCATCATACAGTACAGAGTATAGAGTTGTATTTTGCTTGGACTACAGTTATAAGAGTTTATACTCCCTACCTTGAATTGTTGTATGGCCTTTGCTGCTTTTTCTGCAAGCTACCTCTCTAACCTTACTTTCCCTCCACATTTACCTGTCTCTGCACCTAATTCTCCTCACATTCTTCACTGACATTCTGCCTGATTTCCTTAACCTTTACCTGTATCTCTCCCAGTTACCTAACTCAATGTCTCTCTCTCTTTTTCAGTAAACCATCCCAGGTGCTCCCTCCCTGCCTTTAGGGTACAAAGACACCTCTGGCCAAACTCGAGAAGACACCCAGAAGTGTTGCCTACAGCCAGGTTGCATGAGAGATTTACTGCTGTGTGAATTTCCCCACTAAAGACTTTGAATGTGTGTAGCCTATACCTAACTACTTGTTCACTACTCTATTAATACCGACATGTGCTAGCTGCCCATCCGTCTGTGTGTTTCTCAGCAGCAACCTCCTTCTATGGAAAGAGAATAGCAAAGCTTTAAGTAATTGCTAGCTTTCTCTAAATTGTAAACTACTGACCAGTAGACTCCAAGCATAATGCCTTACTGTCCTCCCTGAATCACAACTGTTTTCCACAACTGCTGCTCCTCCAGGACAGTGCTGTCCCGCTCCATTCACTACGCTAACTTCACTCTCCTACCCTACCCCCATTCCCACCCACCCCTATTGCAATTAACCTTATAGTTGCTAAACCACTCCCTCCTCAGCTCACACACCCAATCAACCAATCAGATCACACCTTCAATCCCACTCTCAAACATATTACACCACACCCGTATTGTAAACTCCTGTTACTTCCCTGCTATCTTGTTCTAAATCCCCTACTCTCCCTCTCCCTCTTCCCTCTCCCCCACTACACAAGGTAACATTTAAAGGGAAAAGCAAGATACATAAAATGCATTCCCTACACCTCAAAGCAGCATTTTACACATTAACCATATTTATTCTTCACCTGTTTTCTATCCTTACATCCTACCACACACAACTTCACTTCACCAATCCAACTCATCGGCAAACATAAACTATAAACAATACACTACAATTAATCCAATTCCCTATATTTCCATACAACCTTACCCCAAACCATCAAGATTTCTACATAAATAAGAAACAAACGAACAAAATTAATCCCTATGTATCCCAGAAACAATATAAAATACTCCAAAAACTTCTTAAACTCTACCTGTATCTAAGGCAAACACTGACTCGCTGCTGGGATATACACCCTAACCCTGGACCCTCTATTCCATCCATCCCAACCTAAATCAATCCAACCCACTCTACAGTAGGACAACCTCATCTCTTCTTCTCTTAAACATTAATGCAAGAAGTATACTCAACAAAGTTCAGGACCTCCATGCCCTCTTGGCTTTATATAAACCAGACTTAGCTATACTAACTGAAACCTGGCTTAGACCAGAACATCATGATAACAAGATCACTCCCCCTGGCTATAATATTATACAGAAAGATAGGACAGTGGAAAAACGAGGTGGTTTAGCCATATTGTTTCAAAATCATCTCAATTTGGTGCAAGTTAGCTACAACCCTCATGAAGTCAATGGTACTGAACTCATTCTTGCCAAATTAAAACTAAACTGTAGCAACCATATAGTTTACATATATAAACATATACATATACAAACATATAGCAGGTGCCTACATCCCACCAGGAAACAACATTGCCACTATGGAAAACCTGGTACACTGGATCTCTCTCTCTCCCATCCACAAGAAACCATAATTTTAGGAGATTTTAATATAGACTGGTCCAACTGTATCAAATTCAACCCCACTACCCATATTAATCTACACAGGTTCACCCAAATCATAGACACCCCCACAAAAATCGATAAGAAATCCAAACGTCAATCCATCCTAGATTGGATACTCCTGTCTGACCCCACCTTAGCCCACCAATCAGGCTGCCTACCAGATAATCCGAGTGATCACCAACCAACCTATCTTATTAGGAATAAACCCTGCCAAAGTAAGCAAACCATCCTAAGAATAGTTCGCAATAAAAAGAACTTCAAAGCCAAAGACCTAAACCAGGAACTAAAATACTGTAACTGATCTCCCCTAAAACACCTATCCCTAAATGAAGCAGTAGACTACTTTAACTCAACCTTTCTCAAAATCCTAGACCATCATGCACTTTCCAGAACCATCAGAGTTAAGACTAACTATGCCCCCTGGCTAACAAAAGAAACTAAAACTATAATGAAGGATAGAGATAGAGCATGGAACCAATATCATAAACTGAAAACCACTACCACAAAACAAATCTACCTAGCTCTCTGGAACAAGGCCAAAAAAACTCATAAAAACTGATAAAACTCATTATTACAAAACCTTACAAGAAAAAAATGCTCACTGCCCTCAAAAATTCTGGGCCTCGATAAATAAATTACTTCACCCAGGTAAAACCAGCACTCCCACACCCACAATACCAACCAGTAATGAGGACATCCCCACCCAATTCAACAGATTCTTCACAGAAACTGTCCTAGCCCTTTCTAATACCCTAAATAGCATCTCCAACCCCACACCCTCTCCTACCCCTTCTATCCCTATTACACAACAAACTCTCTTTAACTTTTCATTCTCTTCAGCATCCACAAAACTTATTACTAAACTCCTCAAAAAACTATAACCCACCACACTGGTTGCTGAAAAACTTCCTGCTGATTTCCTTCAACTCACAGCTGAAACCATATCTTACCCCATATCTATTCTCATAAATAGATCAATATCTGAATGTAAAGTACCTAAGCTGTGGAAAATATCCCATATTATCCCACTCCACAAAGGTGGCAACTCCCTTGAGCTCACCAACTACCGCCCAATCACAATTTTATCACCATTATCAAAAATACTAGAAAGAGTAGTGCATACACAATTAATGCAATATCTCCTAGAAAATAACCTGATATCATCATCTCAACATGGGTTTCGACCCTCCCATAGTACCACAACAGCCCTACTCTCTTTCATTAACATAGTCAACACCCATAGAAACAACAGACAGTTTGTATCTTCTGTATTCTTGGACTTATCAAAAGCATTTGATATGGTCAACCACAGCATGCTGCTCAAAACTTTATCTACCCTTAACCTTACCTCACCCACTATATCTTGGTTCAACAGCTATCTATCAGACCGACAACAAGCAGTTCTGTGGCAGGACCAACTATCCTCCCTTCTGCCAGTATCCATAGGAGTCCCTCAAGGTTCAATCCTTGGTCCTTTACTATTCTCCATATTTACAAATCAAATAGCTGTATCCACCCCCTCTGCCTCTATAGTGCAATATGCTGATGACACAACTATCATATGTGCTGCCCCAACCTTAAGTGAACTACGAGCAATAACACAACACAACTTTACATTGACTGAAGCATGGTTTTCTAGTATTAAACTTATACTCAATCCCAAAAAAACAAACCTAATTCTCTTCACTCCAGGTAGATCTTCTGCACTAAACAATGATTTCAGCATAAACTCCAAAGATAATACCCTAATCACCCCAACATCACACACCAAACTCTTAGGAGTAGTAATTGATAACAAACTTAAATTTGACATACACATAGCCCAAACAATCAAAAATGTGCACAAAAAGCTTGGTCTCTTATATAGGAACAGGCAATTCATGACCAACCATACCAAAGCCACTATTGCTAGAACTCACCTACTATCCACCCTACTGTATGCCTCTCCAATCCTGATGAATCTTCGCCACAGCGAGCAAAACAAAATGACAGCTTGCTATAACAAGAGTGCCAGGTTTGCTGCAGGTGCCTCTAATAGGGACCATCACTGTCATTCCATCAAGCAGCTCAAATGGCTTGAGTTACCCCATCTACTTCTTACTACACAGCTCTCCATAGCCCACAAACTGTACTACATCCCTGACAAAACCCCCATACTACAAAATCTAATACAACCCTACACAACCACCCAAGTCCTAAGATCAACAGACCAAAATCTCACAAACATCATCAAACATAGGAATGAAGCTGGTAAAACTCTCTTTGCCTGTACAATAGCAAAAACCTGGAATTCACTTCTTACTCACATAACTTCGACAGCTTCTGCCCCTCAATTTAAGAAACTACTCAAAACCCACTATTTTAGCAACTGGCTGTGCTCATGTGACTCCCCTGGCTAATCTGCCATATAGCAGTAATACTAGGATACTGCTAAGGATGACCCTGTTCTGTCTATCCTCTACATTTCTTATTCCTTCCTAAAATTGTTTTATTCCAATGGTATTAACTTGTATGTCTGTAATTAAATATTAAACACACTCCAACATGCCATTTGTTTGCATTTAAAAACACAACTATGTGCTGTACATGAGCCTGTGCTGCAATGTTAGATGATATTTTATATGCGTGCATCAAGAATGCAAGGCTGTTTCTTATAATTGTATCTGTTTAGCAATTGTTTAAATGGAGCTTTTCTCCTCGGGCATCCGCTGAAAATGGACCTGTGACCAGTCGGACTTTCCCGGTCATCAAATGTAAAATAAAATCAAATAAAATAAATAAAAAAATAAAATATCTACTACCTTAACTTACATTCATTTTTTACACCCATATAATATTTATTTTTGCCTATCCATACATCCATCCATCTATCCATCAACAACTCTTTTTTCTCAAGTTTTCACATGGGAACTATATTTATGTATTTATTTATTGCATTTGTTTACTAGAATTATCTGAGTGGGTAGTGCAATATACCTTTTCAGCAGAAGTCCAGGGGAAAAAGCTCCATAACAAACAGACAAACATTTATATAATATATTATAGCTGAGCTAGCATGATAATTGGGCAAAAGATGTGACTGGTAAAATATTAAATAGTTACATACAGACATATAAACTGTCCCCTGGATTCAGCAAATGTCCGTGCAGGAATAAGTTATTCCTGCACAGAAGTGACGGTGGCTGTTCAGCATGGCAGCACGCCATGCATATGTATGAAAGCGCACTGCCGTGCTGTAAAACAGACAAGGGTCTGTGTACGAGTGCAGGGGGTGTGTCTGAGAGCAGTGCTCTCACAATACACACACCCCCTGCATACTAGAATTGCCGTACGGCAATTTAAAATGAGCGAGAACGGCAATAACAACCCAACCCATCAGGGTAAGAAATGTGGACAAAGCCATAAGGGACAATCGTCCCTACAAAGCCAGAAAGTTGCTAGAATAACAGGTTCAGCATTAGCATGGGTATTCTGAAGGGTACGTATTAAAAAACATAACAAATAATTTTTTTTTTGAGATATGCAATAAAGTTTAAGCATAGCTGTGCGGGTGTGCTCGTTGCTTAGCTACGCTTAGCCCAGCTGAAACAGCAGGATAAGTTAAAAAGCAATAGACATCCAGTACAAGCATAAGTGCAATAGTATAGTGGTTAGAGTGTACATCTTGCATGTAGTCATTCACAGTTCAAGCCTCACCAAAACCATTTCCATTTTGTATGTGTAAACACTACAATTGTAATTTATTTGTATATTTATTTAGGAAGTAACTTATTTTTCTCAACCAGAGTAGTGTATTAGGCCCAGATGTGAGGTGTCAGTGTAATAAAGTAGTAAAACCCCAATATAAACACAAGTGCCCCATACAGTATAGTCACACAAGAATAAATTAATCATAGCACATTGGGGGATGTCAGGGAAGGTAAATAAATCTATATTATGTAATGAATGATGAATCAATCCCATACAGGTGGTAGACCAATATAATAAAACATAAGCAATGCTGAGCATTGCACAGTTATGTTGACTAGGTGTAAGCATTGTGTACATATGAATACTAAGCAATGAATAGCCCAGCTAAGTGGATTTGCCCAGTGATAAGCAGTGCTGAACCTACCCCTATAAGCACTGCCAACCTTAGCTAAGCAGGTTTGCCCATAGCTTAGCTGAGCTTAGCAGTCTCAAAAGTAACCAATCACGGCAAAGTGCGGGAAATCAGCCCTATTTAAACCCTGTAGGTGGGAATATAGCACATAACTAGTTGGAGCTCATCACTGCAGACACCATGGCTGGAGTAGGAGAAGGTGTTTGCTTTCGTGCGCAATGCTGGGGCATTCTGGAGTCCAGGGTCATGGTTGGACTCCTTGTTGAAAACCATGATTTGAGACTGCTTCAGGGCCAGTAACAGGGCTCAGAATATAAAGCGGAGGCCTGGGACTGTCTCACACATGAACTCACCAGTGCTACTGGGATCCCTTGGACTGGTAAGCAGGTTCAGCATCACTATGCTGATCTCAAGCGGAGAAAGAGGGACCTTCTGGACCAGAGGGAACAAGACGCTCAGTCAGGGAATGCCCCAGTAGTGTGTAAGTATCAGTATCAATTGCTGTTTAAGATAGTCCAGGCTGTGTACATGATGGATAGGTAGTCATAAATATTTCTCTGTCTCCTGTACAGCTGCAACTGAGAGGACTTTGAACGTGGAGGCACATGGAAGCAGGTTGCAAAGGCTGCGCCACGAGGCTGGTAAGTACTGATCTAGCTGGCAGTATAATCAAAGGTAGTAGAATATCACCTGTCAGTGCTGTAATCTGTGTATTGTTTGAACTGAATAAAACTGAAATTACCACAGATAATGCTAGTGATATGCATAAAACAGTGATAACCTGTCAATAAAACTATACAACTCTGGACTGTTGTGTTTTATTTCCAATGTGTTAGTAGGAATTGGAAATGTGTATAGCTTTTGCACAGCAAATATGGCTCTGACAGCATTAAGTATATAAGGTTCATGTGGCAAACAGTCAAGTCTTGTACAACAGATTAAGCATAACAAAGTTCCCCTGCACTATGATCTGATAGCTGAATATTAAAAATGCTTGCTAACCCTTGTTCCCTGTAATGTAATATCTGAAAGTGTGAGTACACAGTAGAACAGCTGCCTGTCATGCAGGAATGTCAGAAGTACAAGGTCAGATTGGCCAAATCACAGACTAATAGGTAGAAAACACTCATACAAGAAATGGCAGTTCCTTTACAGCTTGTTCTGATAAACATCAGCATGGTGATTACTTTTTGAACAAACTGGCAGGGTTTGAATCCCGGGAGTGGTACTAAGCTGTCTGTATATTTCCACACAAGAATATGTGAGTATTGTTACAGTCAGGTAGTGAAAACACACATTTTCCCAGAGCTTTGGCAGTTAAGGCAGGCTGGATATTAACTGTAGGATGTGTCTCTTATACACTGTGTAGAACACACACTGGCCAGCCTCAAGGCTGCAGATGACAGCAAGAGACGTACATAGACCACTTAGTTTTCCCCCAAAAATGTCCAAGTGTCATGCCATTACGGCTATTGGTCACTGTCCCCAGCACCCATGGTGCTCTACAAAAATGAAGGTGGACTATGACATTAGCACACACACACGCAGTATGATTGCACATATCAAAACCGAAGATTGTTAATGTGTAGAAACAGTCAGGTAGTGTAAATCCAATTTTTTTCCACAGGTCTGGTAGGTAAGTACAGCTGTATATTAGGTGTACGAAGTTTGAACTGATAACTGTGTACAACAGAAGCAAAGAAAAGTAGAGAGAGAGAGAACTGCTGTGGGTAAGCCAACACAAACCATCAGTGCAGCGGACACACAACCTGTGCACTGAGAGAGAGCCTTACAAGACTATCTGCAAATATATAGAGCTGAGTATATTTTTCTGTATTACAGAGCTAAATTGTTGCTTAGATATCTGTTGTCTTACTGTTCTACAAATATACAGAGATCAGTATTTATTTTTCTGGTGTTATAATTTGCACTGTGATTCCTCACATCTCTGTAGAAACTGTCTTCCCCACCCCACCCCACCCTCATTTTCTGCCTTGTCTTCAGCTGATATAACTGTTTTTTTATAGCTTGTGTGTTGCTTAACTCCAGGTTCCCTTAATTTGACCTATTAAAAACAGTCTGCATTTAAATTGGAACCTGTGCACTGAGAGAGAGCCTTACAAGACTATCTGCAAATATATAGAGCTGAGTATATTTTTCTGTATTATTCTGTATTATAGAGCTAAACTGTTGCTTAGATATTTGTTGTCTTACTGTTCTGCAAATATACAGAGATCGGTATTTATTTTTTTGGTGTTATAATTTGCACTGTGATTCCTCACATCTCTGTTGAAACTGTCTTCCCCACCCCCATCTCATTTTCTGCCTTGTCTTCAGCTAACAAAACCGGGTTTTATAGCTTGTGTGTTGCTTAACTCCAGGTTCCCTTAATTTGACCTGTTAAAAACAGTCTGCATTTAAATTGGAACCTGTGCACTGAGAGAGAGCCTTACAAGACTATCTGCAAATATATAGAGCTGAATATATTTTTCTTTATTATTCTGTATTATAGAGCTAAATTGTTGCTTAGATATCTGTTGTCTTACTGTTCTGCAAATATACAGAGATCAGTATATATTTTTCTGGTGTTATAATTTGCACTGTGATTCCTCACATCTCTGTTGAAACTGTCTTCCCCACCCACCCACCCCCTCATTTTCTGCCTTGTCTTCAGCTAACAAAACCGGTTTTTATAGCTTGTGTGTTGCTTAACTCCAGGTTCCCTTAATTTGACCTGTTAAAAACAGTCTGCATTTAAATTGGAACCTGTGCACTGAGAGAGAGCCTTACAAGACTATCTGCAAATATATAGAGCTGAGTATATTTTTCTGTATTATTCTGTATTATAGAGCTAAATTGTTGCTTAGATATCTGTTGTCTTACTGTTCTGCAAATATACAGAGATCAGTATATATTTTTCTGGTGTTATAATTTGCACTGTGATTCCTCACATCTCTGTTGAAACTGTCTTCCCTACCCCCCCTCCCTGTTCTTGGTTGTAGTTTAAATTTGGTGGCTTTTGCAGTGCCCGCCCCACTGTAGATTTGATCTAGGACACTCCCCCAGTCCCATCTTTTTACTGCATTCTACCTAATAAACCCTTTCTGCACTTGCTTTTAGTCCTTTTTAATTTAATTACATTTTTTCAAACTGTGTGTGGACTAATATTGCAACATACTCAAGTGTGCCAGCTTGCACTGCATGTGAATTGTTTTTACTACTGTTTTTGCTACTTTTTTGAAAAAAAAAATTGTAAGCCCGTTTCCTACCTTTCCTGTAATTAGTGTTCCAGATACAGATTTGCTGTATCCAGGACTGTTTGTAAGCTTCTGACCCCCCCCCCAAGCCTTTCTGTGTTGGAGGGAAGCCTTCTAGCTTATCAGTGGGAGTGGTAAGCATTAGGTAACCTGTCTGCCACATAATGAGTGGTTCTGGCCCAGAATTTGTAGTTATTGGCCATTTGGGCGGTCTTCCATCTCTCTCAACTTTCTGATTTGAAGGCCTGCATTTGCAATTGTTTCTGTCCTGTAACTCCTGGGTCCATCTCATTTGCTCACTCAAAAAAAAAAAAAAAAATGTTATCTGCTTTTACTGTATTTGTGTTTCTTCCTACTTTATTTTGCTTTTGCGTCATCTTAATAGTACTCAGTTGTATTTATTACTGCTTGGTGTAACTCATTCTAAGCCTTTTAGTTTAAGCACTTGGGCTTCAAACCAGTTGTTTTACATTAAGAAGGTTTGTGGTCTGCACTGTAGTGGCAGAACAGGTAGCTTACATCCTTCTAAGTTGGGAACTGCTGATTGAGGGCTCAGTGTCTGTTATTCTAAAAGTGTATTAATTCTAGTTTAAGCACTTGGGCTTCAGGCCAGTTATTTTACATTAAGAGGGTTCGTGGTCTGCACTCTTGTGGGAGGAGAGGCTGGACTCTGCCCTTCTGAGCTGGGAATTTCTGGTTAAAGGCTTATAGTGCCTGCATATTTGAACTGCTTCTTACTGAAATTGGTACACCTTGTTTGCTGTAGCATAGTCTAGATCCAGGCCTGCTGAATCTAGCTTTGCTTGTATAACTTGAGCACTAATCCAGGCATTCTTTAAAGTATTCAATTGTATTTATTACTGCTTGGTAGTAATGTGATTAAAGTGTAGCTATCATTCTAAGTCTTTTGGATTAAGCACTTGGGCTTCAGACCAGTTGTTTTACATTAGGAAGGTTTGTGGCCTGCACTGTGGTGGCAGGACAGGTAGCTTGCATCCTTCTAAGTTGGGAACTGCTGATTGAGGGCTCAGTGTCTGTTATTCCAAAAGTGTATTAGTTCTGGTTTAAGCACTTGGGCTTCAGGCCAGTTATTTTACATTAAGAAGGTTCGTGGTCTGCACTCTTGTGGGAGGAGAGGCTGGACTCTGCCCTTCAGAGCTGGGAATTTCTGGTTAAAGGCTTATAGTGCCTGCATATTTGAACTGTTTTTTACTGAAATTGGTACACCTTGTTTGCTGTAGCATAGACTAGATCCAGGCCTGCTGAATCTAGCTTTGTTTGTATGCTTGTTGTTTGTTTGCTTGTTATTTCCCTGAAACGCTAATTCCACCTAAAACGTGGCTTTTCAGGGCTTCTGTGGATCCCTAGTGATATCTGCATTGCTTACTGTACTTATTTCCTTGTTTCACTTGAAAGAAAGTTACTGTTTGTCATTTTTGCATTTAAGTTACCTGTAACACATTGCATTTAAGTTACCTGGCACTTGCTCACTAAAGCAATTATATAAGTCAGCACTAAAAAATTAAAAGCACTACACCCTCACAAACCCCCCTTGAGTACCTTGTTCCCCATTGGCCCTTTTTTTCAATTATAAAGGAATTCCCAATACTATTCGAGCATGTCCAAAGGTCAATTGTCAATCTCCTCTCCGGTCCAGCTAGTGAATCTGGGAATCTTGAGGCAATGTTACAACTGTCTCATGTACACAGACAACCCTCTCCTCCTCCCTACAAATTCCAACACATGTGAGAGATGCAACCATATAGCCAAACTGGAGGCTAAGCTCTCTCAACTTAGTACTGGCATAACCAGTCAGGAGGAGAAGGAAACCACACTCACTACAATTCCAGTCTCACATAGACCTACCACGACAGCAAACCAAACACATAAACACACAAAAACATACTCAGAGGCTCTAAATAAAAATCTGCCTAAGCAGCAGAGACCTCCAAAGCAGACACCCAAGCAACCGCTACCCCAAAACAAAACACGTGCAACACATAGCTCACAAAGCCAGTGTGCCGAACAGTCACAGCCCTTAAGGCTAAACAACATACCTGATACACTTGTAATAGGTGACTCTATCGTCAGGCACACTGACATCCTGCTCACCAGGCTGAACAAGGAGAAGGTCACGGCGAGCTGCCTGTCGGGCACTAGGATCCGCCACATAACACAAGCACTCAGATCACTCCAAGGCAAGTACAAATATGACTTGGTCATTGTCCATGCTGGTGTGAATGACCTGAGATGTACCTCCCTGGACTACATGAAAAGAGACATAGAGGAGCTCTCTGAGCAGGTAGCCCAGGCCGGTATGACCCTGACCTTGAGTAGCATCTTACCCTCACCAAGAATGATGCCACAATATGAAGACAAGATGATCAATTTCAACAATTGGCTTAAGTATTGGTGTCATTCAAAGGGGATCCAATGCCTGTCAGCTTGGGATGACATGCTCGACAAGCCACGATGCTTCGCTAGGGATGGCTTGCACCTGTCACCCCTGGGCTTTCAGATATTGGCAAAGGCTCTTGCCTCCCCCATAGTGCCTTTTTTAGGCAAGGCTCAAAAGACAAACCCACCTCCATAGGTATCACAAGGGATAAGAAACTAAGAGTAATGCTACTCAACGCCAAAAGTCTAAACCTCAAGATGCATGCACTCGAAACTCTCCTTAGCATGGAGAACATCGATATCTGTGCAGTAACAGAAACCTGGTTCAAGGCTCCAGAGAGCACCCCAGCACTACCAGGTTATACCTCATACCATGCTTTTCGGCCCCAAAACTTGGACCGAACCACAAAAGGAGGGGGAGTATCTATATTCGTCAAAGATACCCACACCTCCAGGTTGGTGGCACAGCACGAAGCATCAGAGACTATCCATGTGCAACTAACAGTGGGTAAAACTGCCTTCCAGTTTATAGCCTGCTACAGACCACCCTCCCAAACCAAGGAACCCCACTCGGCCTTCCTGAGAACACTGGAAAATATGAAGGTCTCTCCAAACACCATTATATTGGGCGACTTCAACTACCCAAACATAGACTGGGAGCATTACTCTAGCTCCAACACCATAGCCCAAAGATTCCTAGAATTTATAAACTCAAATGCTATGGAACAACTTGTTACCACTCCCACAAGAGGGGAAAACATACTGGACTTGATCATCAACATGGGGACTCTATGCTCCAGACCAGAAGTGTATCCCTCACTGGTAAGATCAGACCATAAACTAATCTCACTGGATATTCACATCCCGACCCCACCCCCTGCCCAGAAAACCACAGTGAAAAACTTCTCTAAAGTAAATTTCACACTCCTCAAAACCGAGGTGGAATCCTTCAAAGCCCCCGAGCCTGTGGAAAATACGGCCCAGACCGCAGAATCTTTTATAAGCGCATTCTATGAACACCTTCAGGAATGCATGAATCATGCAATCCCAAATAAAATCAAGACCCAATCCTCCAAAAGCAGACGTCCTGTCTGGTGGACCCCAGCTACTACATGATAGAGCAAAATCCCAAAAAGGGAAGGCATCTCTGATCAGTATTAACAAAAAACTACGGGCACTCATGAAATCCTCTAAGGCCAGCTTCGAGAGAAAAATTGCACAGGACACTAAGGATAATCATAAGGCTTTCTTTAGTTATGTTAGGAACCTGGGTGGGAATTTCCAGATATGGTCAGAATTAGTCCAAAATGACAAAAAATACATCGAACCCACAGACATTGCCAACATCCTAGCTGACAGGTTCAGCGCAAACTCCCCCCTCCCCACCAAAAGGGCAAATATCTATCCCAGAAGAGTGCTGCCCCCCTGACATCTCAGATGCTCAGGTAAGAGCCGCCCTCTCCAAAGCAAAAAACACAGCATCAATGGGACCAGACGGTGTCCCGGGCTGCATCCTACATGAACTCTAAGAAGAGCTAAACCCAAACATAAAACTACTGCTCAAGCTCAGCCTTACTACAGGATATGTACCCAAAGACTGGCGTACAGCAACAGTGGTCCCTCTCCACAAAGGTGGTGCCTCAACGGATCCTGGAAACTATCGCCCCATAAGCCTGACTAGCTTGGTCTGCAAAGCTATGAAAAGGATCATCATGGACCTCATAAATAAAGATATTGGGGACCTACAGACACTGGATCCTACCCAGTTCGGCTTTGTTAAGGGCAGATCCTGCCTCTTAAACCTGGTCGATTTCTTTGAAACAGTCACCAAGGCCATTGACGAGGGGAAAGTGGTCCACACAGCCTACATGGACCTGGCAAAAGCCTTCGATACAATACCCCACTCAGGTATTATAGATAAGCTCACCAGCTTAAATATAAACCCCTATGTCACTAGATGGGTTGCAAACTGGCTCAAGGACAGAACCCACATGGTTAGAATTGCTGGAGCCATGTCAGACTCCAAACCAGTTACAAGTGGCGTCCCACAAGGCTCAGTCCTGGGACCTCTCTTGTTCGGTATATATTTCTCGGAGGTACAGGCCAACACGGAAGGACTGTGGCTGACCAAGTTCGCAGATGACTGCAAACTGGGCGCCATAATCGACTCTCCAGCCGACACAAGCATCCTCCAAAAGGGCCTCATAGAAACAGACAACTGGTGCCAGAGCCATGGCCTCAAGTTAAACGCCAAAAAGTGTATAGTCATCCCCTTTGGCAAAAACAAAGTGCCCACAAATTACCACATAGGTGGTAATCCATTAAGTACAGAAGAAGTAATTAAGGACCTGGGGACCCAAGTTGATAGCAATCTCTCATTTGACAACCACGTGGCCAAAATGGTTAGAAAAACATTTTATATAGCCCACCTAATCATGAAGGGATTCACATCTAGATCAGGGAAGGTCATCGTGCCTCTTTACTCATCCCTCATCAGGCCCATAATTGAGTAGAATGCCCCTTTTGGGATGTACCTTACCAGACACCTGCAGCAACTGGAAAGACCTCAAAAGTACCTCACCAAGAGGATCAAAGGGCTCAAACAGATGCCGTATGCTGCCCAGTTAAAGAAACTCCAGCTCTACTCAGTGGCATACTGCCTGCTCAGAGGCGATCTGTGCCTGACGTATAAAGCCATATCCAACCCGGAATTAATGGACATGCTGCACCTCAGAAAATCCAAATCCCATTGAGCTACGCGCTCGAGACTTGAACCTCAGCACTGAAATAAATAGGACATGCTGGAGAGACAGATTCATAACCCAGAGGCTCCCCTCACTCTGGAATAAAATCCCAGTCCAGGTTAGGCAGAGTCCCTCATTGACTCTCTTCAAGAGGAATCTTGATGAGTGGATGGGAGATCGTAGGTTTACCCCGGGTATCACTTCTGTGTCACTATTAGACAGAGGCACAGTATACTAACCTCGAAAAAGGGCATAGCAAAATTAATTTAAAATGGGTGGCGAAAGCCAAACACACTCTGGCTAGGCTTATAAATGCCCTAGGGCAGATAGCCTAGTATGAACCTATGAACCTATGAACACCCACTGGCCAACCCCAAGCCCATAGGTAGCTATAATTTCAGGTCATATCTGGAGAGTACTGAGTAGACCATAATGTACAGAACCGTTGTGAGCAATGTAATAACAAATAGTTGTTCATTTCTCTGTCTCACCCCTACCCTATATGCAACAATAATACAACCAAAAAAATAAATGGCATGTTTTTAATAAACCTACTGTTGAGACATGCTCCCCATTGTTATACCAATATTTGAATGTCTGTTTATTGCTGTTCCCTGTTGAAATGAAATCATTGGTGGCCTGTTGCTGTAATATCCACTGTGGTTCCATATTTGCATGTGCTGTATTTGCCATGCAACTGACTGAAAATTGTATTATGGTGTCCATTGGAACACCCATGCATGCTGTTATAACTAATCCTGGCATTGTATTGTTCATAACTAATCAACATATGTTGTAAACTGTCGACACCCTAGCTCATCTGGGAAGGACGACCCCAGTGGATCCGCTTGTCCCACCTCATCTGGCTGTGGCACTGGGCTCTAGCACGTCTGGGACCTACCCTAGATCTTTCTTGTCTGCTGGTCCTGCACCACCCACAGGTGGAACCACTTCAGGGGATGGGGCTTATCCACCCCTCGGAGCAGGTGCAGACAGGAGCCAATCACCTGATGTCAGGTCCGGGATCTGGTGTGTAGGGAGATGCAAAAGGAGTTTGCAGCTCAGCTACTCCAGCTTGAGGGCTGCATGGTGCATCTTGAAGGTCAGCCTGCCCCTCCTGCTCATCCCCCAGCACAGCCACCTTTGGGGCCATGAAGGTGCAGTGATGACTGCCCATGGGTGGGGACCTCAATCTCACTGTAACCATTTGTGGGTTCGTGTGCCTTCGATTCCCAACCACCCACCCCATCAAGGTGTTCACCCCTCCATATGTGTCATACACCACCCCTGTCCGCTGTCTTGTCTGTCTTGTCTTTTTTCCTGCTCAACCTCCCTCCCCACATATACCTACTATCCTTCCCCAACAACCCACTCTTACCTTAAAAAAAAAGAAAAGGTCAGTCTGTTCCCACAAAAAAATTACGCCCCATACATAGAAGTCCATTTCACAGACATGTCCACTGGACACGTAATCTTGTCCAGTTGCTTAGACAACACATTACTGTTGTCCTTACCCCTCTCTCATGGGTAGGAGTATCCTAATTCACCTCCAAATTTAATACATATGCACAGCTGTCGCTGTAGGAGAAATGGGCAGGTATGGACATTCCCTACTCCCGTCGTGCACATCCCTATCCATCTTTCATCTTGTTTTTCCCTCTGTGTGCCACTTTTTTCACCACTTTCCTATCACCCCTTTTTCTTTTCTTTCAAAGTAATTAGCGTGGGGATTAGCGGGAGTAAGTGCCGCTAAGCGAAGCTAAAACGGAGTAATCATATTTTAGCAGCACTTAGCTTCGCACACACCCACGCAAACTCACTTAAAGCCGCTTTAAAGTGCCTTAATCGCCCTCTCTCCATGACCCTTTGTTCTGCCCAGCAACAAAATAAAAAGCCTTTGTCAGTTTTGAACCCAGCAACATGTACACCTTAGTCATAGCACTTAACCATTAAGCCATAAGAGTTCAGGATGATTTCTTAAACATATCTTGCAGGACAATTACTGTATTATAGGGAATGTATATTGTGGAAGCAGTAAACATTCAAGTAAGATATATACACACACATATATATAAATGTAAATATAAATATATATATATATATATATATATATATATATATATATATATATATATATATATATAGATAGATATATATATATACCTATTTCTTCTTCTTTCGGCTGCTCCTGTTAGGGGTCGCCACAGCGGATCATCTGTTTCCATTTCTTCCTGTCTTCTACATCTTGCTCTGTCACACCAACCACCTGCATGTTCTGTCTCGCCACATCCATAAACCTTATCTTAGGCCTTCCTCTTTTCTTGTTACCTGGCAGCTTCATCCTTAGCATCTTTTTCCCAAAATACTCTGCATCCCTCATCAGCACATGTCCAAACCAACGTAATGTTGCCTCTCTGGCTTTGTCTCCAAACCTTCCAACATGGGCTGACCCTCTAATATACTTATTCCTAATCCTGTCAACCCTCTTCACACCCAGTGCAAATCTTAACATCTTTAACTCTGCCACATCCAGCTCTGACTCCTGCCTTTTTGTCAATGTCACTGACTCCAACCCATATAACATAGCTGGTCTCACTACCCTCTTGTAGATCTTCCCTTTCACTCTTACTGGTACTCTGTCACAAATAACTCCTGACACTCTTCTCCACTAACTCCATCCTGCCTGTACTCTCTTCTTCACCTCTCTTCCACACTCACCATTACTCTGAACTGTTGATCCCAAGTATTTAAACTCATCCACCTTTGCCACCTCTACTCCCTGCATCCTCACCATTCCTCTATCCTCCCTCTCATTCACACACATATATTCTGTCTTAGTCCTGCTGACCTTCATTCCTCTTCTCTCTAGAGCATATCTCCACCTCTCCAGGGTCTCCTCCACCTGTTCCCTACTCTCACTACAGATCACAATGTCATCTGCAAACATCATAGTCCATGGGGACTCCTGTCTGATCTCGTCTGTCAACCTGTCCATCACCATTGCAAATATATATATTGCAATTGTGAAAAAAAAAAAAAAAAAAAAAAATATATATATATATATATATATATAAATATATATATATATATATATATACAAACATATGCATATATTTTTATGTGTGTAAACATATATCTGTGAATGTTTGCTATATATATGTGTGTATATACATAAGTATATATATATATATATATATATATATATATATATATATATATATATATATATATTAACAACACACTTGCAGATAAATACTGGTAAGCCTAGCAAACACCACAGTACAATAGCTGTGTGGATAGATATATCCCCATGAGAGTCAAACAATACCCCTACATATCCTGTGGCAGGTCATACTGTAGCTAGAATGCTGGGGTGGTGTGGGACATTCATCTGCTGACCCCACACATACACAGTCCAAATAACAAGTACACAGTCTGCCGCTACATAATCATGATAGGCCTTACACAGTGGCCAGACATATAGCAATCTCTTAGGCAAGTAATTGAAATGACTAAAGAGAGCACAGTGAAACCCAAACAGTCATGTAATCCTACAGTTGCCACCTTATCAAATGACCAGAGTGTGATATGTTTGCACAAATGACAATGCTTGCATTAAAAAACACACATAACACCACCATTTTCCCAAAGAAGGTTTATTTCTGTACTATTTCAGTTGTTCACGCCATGTCTTACAGCATGTTTGTGTGTAAAATACAACATAACTGAATTATGCAAATATTAAAGGAAACATATGGTACATTCTTGCTCCTACCATCTCAGGACATTTTCCAATTCTCAGAATTGTCATCAGCAGTACCATACCTCTCAACCTGTTACAGGCAAAAATATGGACAAAGCATAACATGATGATGGATAAATAGGGACTGATTATAAATATTCTCTTACAATATCAGAAAGCTGATAGAATACTAGAGGTTTTGCAGTAGCATTACTTTTCTGAAGGATATGGTGTCTTACAGTCAAATGTGTGTCATCACTGAATGAGTCCAACCCTCAGCTTTTTGACAGAAAGGAACCTAATTAAGGAGGAACACACAAAAGTTATTATGCAAGCATCTGGACATTATGGAAAAATGTGTACAGTTGAGGATTATGAGTAAGCCACAACTGACCAAACAATGACCATGCCTTGCACAGAGGGACAGGTGTTAACCAAAGTAAACCACACAAAGTATCAGACACTGATGTCATGACAAATGCCTTCAAGTAGTACAACAGTACAAAACACACTTGCCTTGAATACAAAACTCAATCAACACTCAATTGCATGATTATGCCAACAGCCTCCAATTACACTCCTCAGTGAACCACCTAGTGGGGAAAGTATGAAAGGTTACAATGTAAATTGGCCCTCTACATAACAATGCTTCACTTCAAACTGGTCTGTCAAACTGACAGACTGTGTACCAAACAGTAACCTCTAACCCACCACTGTCCCCATCACCATAGTATCAAAAAGTACAGCTACATACCTTTTATGTTTTCATTAGTAATATCTCTCACATGTACTAACAGCCTAAGAGTTAAACATGTACCCCCCTAAAATGTGTTACATAACAGTGTTTACTATATACTGTCCTCTTGACTATACACGGTCACACATGTTGTCAAGCATATGGCCCATATTTATGGCCCCTACCCCACAACATGAGTGGAAGAAAACAACATCACTGAGATGAGAGCAGAAATGTCAGCACTAAATAATGATAGCCCATACCTATCAACCTCTTACTGCATGACATCTGGACAAAGCCTGGTATATCAGTGGAGGACATAGGGCTAAACAAAGGGCCATATTCGATATATTGCACTCATATACTGTGAAAGTTGCTGGTGTTACAGGATTGTTTGCAACATATCCTTCCTAAGGGATATGAAGTCACAAACACTAATGCATGTTTCCAGTTATTGATAGCAATCAACAGAGTATGGCAATGATTTGTCAAGGACAACACCTGTTTGGGGAACACACTAAACACAGTGGCCCAAACCCTGGTCATTATGTGTATAGCCCTACAGTTGAGAGCTATCCAGACACATAACATTGTCAGACTGCAAGCTATGCAGAACTAGCATGTACACAAAAACCCTGTTAAAATAGCAGTATTCAAAGTATATAACAGTAATACTCATAGGTTCATGGGTTGATACTAGGCTATCTGCCCTAGGGCATTTATAAGCTTAGCCAGAGTGTGTTTGGCTTTCACCACCCTTTTAGATTAGTTGACTGTGCCTCTGTATAGTAGGGACACAGTAGAGATCCCAGGGGTAAACCTACGATCTCCCATCCACTCGTCAAGATTTCTCTTGAAGAGGGTCATTGAGGGGCTCTGCCTAACATGGATTGGGATTTTGTTCCAGAGTGAGGGGAGCCTCTGGGATATGAATCTGTCCCTCCAGCATGTCCTATTTATTTCTGTGCTGAGGTTTAAGTCCCTGGAGCGTGTAGCTCTAAGAGATTTGGATTTCCTGAGGTGGAGCATGTCCATTAATTCTGGTTTGGACATGGCTTTATACGTCAGGCACAGATCGCCTCTGAGTATGCGGTAAGCAACTGAGTAGAGCTGGAGTTTCTTTAGCCTAACTGCGTAGGGTATCTGTTTGAGTCCCTTGATCCTCTTGATAAGGTACTTTTGGGGTCTTTCCAGTTGCTGCAGGTGTCGGCTAAGGTACATCCCAAATGGGGCATTGTATTCAATTATGTGCCTGATGAGTGATGAGTAGAGGGGCAAAATGACCTCTCCTGATCTAGATGTGAACCCTTTTGTGATAAGGTGGGCTATATAGAAGGTCTTTCTAACCACTTTGGCAATGTGATTGTCAAAGGAGAGATTGCTATCTACTTGGGTCCCCAAATCCCTAATTACTTCTTCCGTACTTAATGGATTACCACCTATGTGGTAATTTGTGGGCACTTTGTTTTTCCCAAAGGGGATGACTATGCACTTTTTGACATTTAGCTTTAGGCCATGGCTCTGGCACCAGTTATCCGTCTCTGTGAGACCCTTTTGGAGGATGCTTGTGTCAGTCGGTAAGTCGATTATGGCACCCAGTATGCAGTCATTTGCGAACTTGGTCAGCCATAGTCCTCCTGTGTTAGCCTGTACCTTAGAGAAATATATATCGAACAAGACAGGTCCCAGGACTGAGCCTTGTGGGACACCACTTGTAACTGGTTTAGAGTCTGACATGGCACCTGCAATTCTGACCATGTGGGTTCTATCCCTGAGCCAGTTTGCAACCCATCTTGTGACATAAGGGCTGATATTTAAGCTGGTGAGCTTATTTATGATGCCCGAGTGGGGTATTGTGTCGAAGGCTTTTGTGAGGTCCAGGTAGGTTGTGTGGACTACCTTCCCTTCATCTATGGCCTTGGTGACTGTTTCAAAGAAGTCGACCAGGTTCAAGAGGCAAGATCTGCCCTTAACAAAGCCGAATTGGGTAGGATCCAGTGTTTGGAGGTTCCCAATGTCTTTGTTTATGAGTTCCATGATGATACACTCCATAGCTTTGCAGACCAGGCTGGTCAGGCTTATAGGGCGATAGTTTCCGGGGTCCGTTGTGGCACCACCTTTGTGGAGTGGGACCACTGTTGCTGTACGCCATTCCTTGGGTACATATCCTGTAGTAAGGCTGAGATTGAACAGTGACTTTATGTGAGGGTTCAGTTCTTCTTGGAGCTCATGTACGATGCAGCCCAGGACACCGTCCAGTGCCCTTGATGCTGTGTTTTTTGCTTTGGAGAGGGCAGCTCTCACCTGTGCTTCTGTGATGTCAGGGAGGCTACACTCTGTTGGGATAGACATTTGCTCTTTTGGGGGGGAAAGTGGGAAGAAGTTTGCACTGAACCTGTCTGCCAGGATGTTGGCAATGTCTGTGGGTTCAGTGTATTTTTTGTCATTTTGCACTAACTCAGAGCATATCTGGGAGTTGCCACCCAGGTTCCTGACATAACTAAAGAAGGCCTTGTAATTATCTTTAGCGTCTTGTGCAATTTTTCTTTCGAAGCTGGCCTTAGATAATTTTATGAGGGATCGTAGTTTCTTGCTAGTACTGATCAGAGATGCCTTCCCTTTTTGGGATTTTGCTCTGTCATGTAGTAGCTTCCTCCTTCTGTTGTATAGCTTATTTATGGCTGGGGTCCACCAGACAGGTCTTCTGCCTTTGGAGGAGTGAGTCTTGGTTTTATTTGGGATAGCATGATCCATGCATTCCTGTAGGTGTCCATAGAATGTGTTTGTAAAGGATTCTGCGGTTTGGGCCGTATTTTCCACTGGCCCGAGGGCTTTGAAGGATTCCACCTCGGTTTTGAGAAGTGTGAAGTTTTCTTTTGAGAAGTTCTCACCGTGGTTTCCTTGGCTGGGTGTGGGGACGGGATATGGATGTCAAGTGAGATTAATTTATGGTCAGATCTTACCAATGAGGGGTATACCTCTGGTATGGAACATAGAGTCCCCATGTTGGTGATGATCAGGTCCAATATGTTTTCCCCTCATGTGGGAGTGGTGACCAGTTGTTCCATAGCATTTGAGTTTATAAATTCTAGGAACCATTGGGCGAGGGTGTTGGGGCTTCAGTAGTGCTCCCAGTCTATGTTTGGGTAGTTGAAGTCGCCCAATATGATGGTGTTTGGAGAGACCTTCATATTCTCCAGTGTTCTCAGGAAAGCTGAGTGGGGTTCCTGAGTTTGGGAGGGTGGTCTGTAGCAAGCTACAAACTGAAAGGCAGTTTTGCCCACTGTTAGTTGCACATGGATGGTCTCCGATGCTTCGTGCAGTGCCACTAACCTGGAGGTGTGGGTATCTTTGATGAATATGGATACTCCCCCTCCTTTTGTGGTTAGGTCCGAGTTTTAGGGCCAAAAAGCATGGTATGAGGTATAACCTGGTAGTGCTGGGGTGCTCTCGGGAGCCTTGAACCAGGTTTCTGTTACTGCACAGATATCGATATTCTCCATACTGAGGAGAGCCTCGAGTGTGTGTGCATCTTAAGGTTTAGACTTCTGGCATTGAGCAGCATTAACCTTAGTTTCTTTTTTCCTTGTGTTGTCTATGGAGGTGGGTTTGTCTTTTGAGCCTTGCCTAAAAAAGGCACTATTGGGGTGGCAAGAGCCTTAGCCAATATTCGAAAGCCCAGGGGTGACAGGTGCAAGCCATTCCTAGCGAAGCAACATGGCTTGTCGAGCATGTCATCCCAGGTGGACAGACACTGGATCCCCTTTGAATGACACCAATACCTTAGCCAATTGTTAAAATTGATCATTTTGTCTTTATACTGTGGCATCATTCTTGGTGAGGGTAAGATGCTACTCAAGGTCAGGGTCATACCGGCCTGGGCTACATGATCAGAGAGGTCCTCTATGTCTCTTTTCATGTAGTCCAGGGAGGTACATCTCAGGTCATTCACACCAGCATGGACAATGACACAGTCATATTTGTACTTGCTTTGGAGTGACCTGAGTGCTTGTGTTATGTGGCGGATCCTGGCACCCGACATGCAGCTTACAGTGACCTTCTCCTTGTTCAGCCTGGTGAGTGGGACGTCAGTGTGCCTGACAATAGAGTCACCTATTACAAGTGTATTAGGTGTGTTGTTTAGCCTTAAGGGCTGTGACTGTGTGGCACACTGACTTTGTGAACTATGTGATACGTGGGTATTGTTGTGGGGTAGCGGTTGCTTGGATGTCTGCTTTGGAGGTCTCTGCTGCTTAGGCAGATTTTTATTTAGAGCCTCCGAGTATGTTTTTGTGTGTTTATGTGTTTGGTTTGCTGTTGCGATAGGTCTATGTGAGACTGGATTTGTGGTGTGTGTGGTTACCTTCTCCTCCTGACTGACTGCGCCAGTACTGGGTTGAGAGAGCTCATCCTCCAGTTTGACTATATAGTTGCATCTCTCACATATATTTGAGCTTGTTGGGAGGAGGAGAGAGTGGTCTGTGTACATAAGGCAGTTGTAACATTGCCTCAAGATTCCCAGATTCACCAGCTGGACTGGAGAGCAAACCCGAAACTGACTTTTGGACATGCCAAAATAGTATAAGGAACTACTTTTTGACTGATCAAAAAGGACCAATAGGGAGCCAAGTACTTAAAGGGAGTATAAGAGGGTGTAGTGCTTTAGTTTATTAGTGCTTACTTATAAGATTACTTATACGAGCAACTGCAGGGCTTTAGAATGAAAATAGAGTGCTTACTTTGAGCTTTAGAACAGTTCTAAGGGAAAAAGTGAAGAGCAGACTTTGTAGAGCCGGGAATAGTTTAAACCCGTTTAAGCAGCGCTGCCCGATGCTGTGCTATGCGCAAAATCGTGCAAAACCGCGCAAATGCGGGTTTTAAAGCAGGGAAACTGAAAGAGATAGGAATTGACCCAAAACGACCAATAAGCTACTAGTTTCAGGGCTGAGACCACTCCCTCCAGGGACTGATAGGCTGCTCAAAGCTCCCCACTCTCACTGGTGAACAGAGAAGCTTCCTCCTATCCAAGTAAGGATATGGGCAACACAGGAAACTATACCACAGTCTGGAATTCAGCAAAACCTGAAATCTGGACTAATCTTTTTCAGCAAAGGTGGGAAAAGAGAATATTTTTTTGTTTTTGTTTTTTTCAGGAAACAGCAGAAAAACACACAGAAAACACTGTAAATGCTATAAACAGGCTAGCGCACTTTAGTGTGTAGCCTACAACAGTTATACAATACAAACACAACTTAAATTGATATAAAACAAGTGCAAAAACTGTAAAAAGCAGAAAGCAAATGCAATTTAAACTTTTTAAAGCACAGATCAGTTAGAAATTCACACTCTCTCCCTACATCTGGAACCTTACATAAACCTGTATTTGGTCTATGTCCACATGTCGTGTTGTAAGAGATATTCTCACCTGCTGTCTGTAACACTGCTGCCCACACACAGAAAGGATGTGCTCCTTATAGGCAAGGTAAAGGGACAATGACCACAGGAAGTGCATATTTATAGGAGTGGATTGCCATGACATTGGCTATTGGAAAAACTACACAGCTGCTCTGCATGCAATTAGCAAGTGGGGAACACCGACTGGTGCATAGGCCATCACCTGGTCATGACTATCACCTACAAAAGCTATGCTGTCACTTAATCAAACCCACTCAATCCCTGAACTGCAGAGAGAGAGAGAGAGAGAGAGAGAGAAAACAACACAGAGCGAGACAACAACCAAACCAAAACACTTAGGTTTGAATATACAACAAACCCAAAAAAGGTATGTGAAACATTTAAGCATGTAATTTAATGTATTACTTTGTCTGTAATAATGGGATAGCTGAGTTTGAAAAATGTTTATGTGGTAGCAAAACATGCTGTACTAATGTCCTGCTGTACAACTGGTATGGCCATAGCATCTGGCTCTGTCCACAGTGGGAGACATCACAGCCATACCTGCCAACTGTACAAGTCTTCACAGAATGTCCAGATTTTGAAATCAGACTATGTCTGTTCCTCTTGACATCTCTACCTGTCTGACAAATAGCTGAGGACTGACGTCATGAAGTAATGACAAACACTTGAGTGTAAGACTACACATCCTTCAGAACAGTCACAGTAATGCAAAATGTATTATGCTAAAAACTTCATAACTCTGTAACAGGAATATGTATATGTCCCTATTTACCACACCCCCCCCCCATCATGTTAGGCTTTGTCCACATGTGATGCTCAAAGAGTTTGAGAGGTGATATAACAACAGCCCAGGAGCCTGACTCACCCTGGGAAAGGACAGCTCACATTTGCCAACCATTAGATGGTCTGTCAAACAGTTTTGACTGTGCCACTGCTAGGCCAGTTAATGGGATGTTGTCCATATCCATATGGTACCTGTGAATATGAGTATGATATATGTTTGTCTTGGAAAGCTAAGAGACATATATAGGGCATGTGGATAGTACAGTACTGTTGCAGACATGTGTGCTGAACTGCATGCAATATCTTGAATTAATAACATTCAACTGTACAGTGTTCTGCTGGACAATAAGCACATTTGTGACTGATATCTGTAGACACACACACATATACTTGACCTATATCGGCCAAATCCGTGGCAAGTCTTCCAGCAGTGACAATGTAACACAATAGTGGAGTGCATTTATGACTGTTGGACATCTTCCAGGTTATCACAGTGGTGTCAAAGGCTATTGTCCAATCAACTTAAATATGTATGTTGCAGCTACAGTAATAGTACAGTCAAACACAGACTTGCCACCATCCACACACCATCCACATGGACGATGGCCACTGTCATCCATATACACTGAAATGAATGGAAAACAGAGGATTATGCAGTCAACAATACTGGGTGGAATAAGATAGTTCAGGGCCAGGAGTGTAATGACAGCTGATTATAGGGTTAGGTTGTGGTTTGGAATATTGTCAAGTAATATAGGTTCATAGGTTGGTACTAGGCTATCAGCCCTAGGGCCTATACAAGCCTAGCCCTAACAATTCCCTGGCTATTTCTTCCCACACTGTTTACTTCCTGGGCCCCTGTCTAGCAGGGTGACCGACGTGATCCCCGGGGTGAATGTCCTTTCTCCCATCCCATCCTCAAGGTTCCTTTTGAAGAGGGTCAAAGAGGCACTCTGCTTGACATGTATGGGCAGTCTATTCCAGAGTCTAAGGAGTCTCTGGGTCAGAAACCTATCCCTCCAGCATGTTTTGTTTATTGTGATGACAAGATTTAGATCCCCTGAGCAGGTAGCTCTGAGGGATTGGGATTTCTTTAAGTGTAGCATGTCCGACAGCTCTGGGTTTGACATGACCTTGTATGTTAAGCAGAGATCGCCTCTGAGTAGACGATATGTGACAGAGTATAGCTGGAGTTCTTTAAGGCGGTCAGCATAGGGCATCTGCTTTAGGCCTGTGATTCTTTTAGTGAGGTATTTCTGTGGCCTTTCCAGTTGTTGCAGGTGTCTTGAGAGGTACATACCAAACGGGGCATTGTATTCTATAATGGGTCTAATGAGGGATGAGTACAGTGGGACAATGACCTCCTTTTTTCTGGATGAAAAGCCCTTAGTGATGAGGTGTGCCAATAGAAGGATTTCCTGACTGTTGTGGTGATGTGGTTGTCGAAGGTGAGACCACTGTCCACCTGTGTCCCTAAGTCTCTTATCACACTTTCGGTGTTTAGTGTACTGCCACCTATGTGGTAATTCACGGGTACATGTTTTTTCCCAAAGGGGATAACTATACATTTCTTGGCATTGAGCTTTAGCCCATTGCTCTGGCACCAAGCATCTGTTTCTGTAAGGCCCTTTTGTAGAATATCCACATCATTTGGGTATTCAATAATGGCTCCCAGTTTGCAGTCATCTATGAACTTTGTTAGCCAGAGAAGTAGATGCCAAACAAGAGCGGTCCCAGGACTGAACCCTGAGGTACTCCACTTGTCACTTGTCTGGTGCTGGATTTGGAGTTGGCTACTTTTACAGTGTGGGTTCTGTCAGTAAGCCAGTTGGCAACCCATCATGTGATGTAGGGATTAATGCCCAGCTTAGTAAGTTTATCTATGATTCCAGAGTTGGGGATGGTGTTGAAGGCCTTGGCGAGGTCCAGATAGGCTGTGTGGACCAACTTACCCTTGTCCACATCTCTGGGACTGATTTAAAAAAGTCAATCAGGTTCAGGAGACAAGATCGGCCCTTCACAAACCCAAACTGCATGGGGTCCAGTGTTTGAAGGTTGCCAATGTCTTTGTTTATAAGTTCCATGATAATACGTTCCATGGCCTTGCAGATCAGGCCCGTCAGACTGATGGGGCAGTAGTTCCCCGGATCTAAGGTGGATCCCCCCTTGTGGAGTGGGATAACTGTAGCTGTGCACCACTCAGTGGGCATGAAGCCTGAGGTGAGGTTATGATTAAACATGACACTTAGGTGAGGTGCCAGTTCATTTGTTAGTTCATGTCCTAAACACATAGTAGTCTACAGTTAATATCAACATATCAGATCAATATCCAATAGGAGATGTATGCAAACATACAGGTCAAACACCAAGAACACAATAGTCATTACTCAGAGTCCAGCTTTGCATGCAGGGGTCTATGGTTCCAGTACTACAATCTGCAATTTACTCTTACTTGGAAAAGCACTGTTAGAAGTAGTAATGTAATAATACAGCACATGTATGTGTGACTGCATATAACCTGGGATACTACCCAAGTATGAAACACAAAGAGAAAAGATTGTGGTACTACCCATGTATACTCACATGTCCCATAGAATATACTCACACCCCTTGCAACTGTAATGACAGCACATAGAAGCATGTTATGTACATGGCATTAAATGTACTAATTAAAGATGTCATTACTCTGCTTTTCTATCAGACTGAAATGTGATCACTGGTTACCAGGGCTGAGCTATGCATAGCAGGTGTAAGCATTGCTTACATATAAATGCTAAACATATTTGTGCACTGGTAAGTGAAGCCTACACGGTGTAAACGCCTATTCATTTAACATTACAATAGCGCCGCTTACCATTGCGCAAACCCACGCAAACACGCTTAAAGCTGCTCAAAACTGCCTTAACCACTCTGTATCCAACAGTCCTTGTTCTGTCCAGCAACAAAATAAACAACCCTTGCAGGTCTTGAACACATGACCCTGCACATTATAGTTACAGCAGTTAACCACTAACCCATCTGAGCTGTGAAGATATCTGTTGTTTTTCAAATATATCATTCAGTACACATATTGAATAGTAGTGAACAACTGCTTTGACTACTAAAATTGTTTAGTGCTTGTAAGTGAAAATGGTGTTGAATCAGTCATGCTCTTATATATAAATATACACACATCAGATTAATATGGTGGGTTACATCTGAGAAGGTATATACAACACTCATGTTTATACATAAAAGGATATAGATATGTGTTTATACATATATATATATATATATATATATATGCATATTCATACGCGCGCACACACACACACACACACGCACACACACACACACACACACACACACACACACATATATATATATATAGACTGATATATATTTCTCTCTCTCTCTCTCTATATATATATATATATATATATATATATATATATGTATATATATATATATATATATATATATATATACACACACACACACACATATATATATATATATATATATATATATATATATATATATATATATATATATATATATATAAAACATATGCCCATGACATGTCTTGGAGTCATACCTCAGCACCATAACTCTGAACCTCTTAGTGCAAGGGAACATAATGTATGTATTGCAGTTATAAATGTAGAATGCTGCTACAGTGATAGGAGATGTGTCAACATACATGTTGTGAAGGAAGGCTTTTCTGAAACTAACATGTACGCCATTAGTTACTGACAGACATCATAAAATCATCATAGTGAAGTACCACACAAATCACAGTAATGATCCTGTGGAATACAGAAGAAATATGAGCAATAAACATGGACAGTTTGAAATAATCTGGTCAGTCAGGAGGTATACACAGAATGCCTTAATGCAAGAAATGTGGAACAAGCCTGACAAAGGGGATGTTTAAAGTCATGAAAATGGGGATATATCAGAAATACTGGACTAGATAAGCTCACACAGTTGATGCATTCACACCCTCCTGTCTGTCCTAACACATATTAACTGGTGGAGCAGAGATCCCAAGCCACATACTTCACACCAGCCTACTGCTTTGTCAGAAATACACTACACATATGGTGGCCAGGCAACAGTACATCTGACAAATATCTGGACATAACATTACACTAGGGTAAATACACTGCACTGCTAGGCATGTCACCAAGCACTGTCTACACTACAGGCAGACTGTCACAACACTAACCCAATTTACCTATGGGGGAATGCACATGTAATTGCAAATATATCAGGCACTACAGGCATGTAACAGCATAGAGTAAGAGACACCAGTGTGAAAGTGCATACCCACAACCTATCTCAACACAGTCACAGTCACATAATGGTAAGCCTAAGTAATAGTACAGTCTTTGGCCTGTGTGAACAAAAGTCATCATCATGTTTGCCACTCACACACTAACCCTACATATACTGGTCCAATTCACAGTGTAGTCTGATGCCTGACTGTGGTATGGGACATGTCTCAGTCTGGCCCTACAAACATATAGACTAATAGGGTATCAGAAACTGGAGCAGCATGCACGTCAGATAGAACAGGACCAAGAACACTGACATCTACCCCAGTCTGTGTACAGGCCAAATAATATGATCACAATACACTGTTACATAATACAGATACTCTGTCAACAATCACCATAAGTACACAGACCTCACTACTGTACAGACTACCACATAATGTCCAGCTTTTGTCCTCAACTATTAGGCCTCCTATACATTACATGTCTGAGTGTCTGATATATCACTGGCTTGATATCTGGAATTATGTCAGTAAATAATGGTATACTGTATATATCCACTTCTTACTGCATGACATATGAACAAAGGGTGACAGACTTGGGGGACAGAGGCACAAACACAGGGCCAATATTGACATATAGCAGTTATAAACTGAGAACATTGCTGGTGTAACAGGGTTTGTTGTGACATATCTCTTCTGAGGGATATGAAGTCAGTAACACACATGGATGTTACCATTTCCTGAGTACAATCATCAGAGTATGCTACTGCATTTATAAAGACAGAAAATGTGTGAGTAACACACCAAATCTCAGGCTCCAAACTCTGTCCAGTCTGCAGATAGCCCTACAGGTGAGAGTTTTCTCAACCACATAACACTGTCATGCCAGACTTTAAATCATGCAGAACAGCCATATCCACACAAACCCTGTTAAACCAACATTACTTCAAATGTAGAACAGCAATACGTGCATTCTGTCCCCATGTCTGGAACATCCCCCTCCAGTTTGTTGGCCTGTCTCCACAGCGTTTGTTGTAAGAGGCATTTCCAACTACCCTCTGTGATGTTGTTTGTCACACACCCGCATGAAGTCCTGCTCACAGTGAAGGAGAAGGGTCAACACCCACTTGCACTGCTTACTTATAGGAGTGTGTTTCCATGCAATTGGCTATAGGAATGATACCACAGATGTTCCACATGCAATTAGCAAGTGGAGGACTCCCATTCGTGCACAGGCCATCAGCTGATCACGAGCATTACCTACCATAGTAAAGCTGCTGCGTATGCAAAACAGATGCATTTTCCATATCTACCAGAGAGGGGGAGAGAAAGAGACAGAGGGAAAGAAAGAAAGGAAGAGAGAAAGAGCCAATCATGTTTGTGTATTATCTGCTGGTGGAGAGAGGTCTCTGGGTATTATAATGGTTGCCTATATATAAATATATGGCTGTGTACTGTCTACAACAACCTCTACGGTGTTTGACAACTGTTAGCCTTGTAATGTGACATTGGGACATATGGGTCCTCAATATGAAAATGTAGCTAAACCCACACTGTAATTGAGCCTGTTATTTACACAATCACACCAACACAGGATACTGATGACACACACTTGCCAGTACTGAGTTTTAAACCCCTACCTAGCTATGTATTGGCACTACAGTGTTATGCAATTATCGCAAGCGCCATGGAGATTATATATTGGAGAGTTGCCTAAAGGTATCTTTGAAGGTGAGTGACATCAGCTGCAGTGCTAAAGGAGGGGTAAGGGAAGTGCAGTAATGTGAATGACCACAAAATAAGCTATCAACAAAGACTCACACATATGTTCATAGTTGCCAGGACCGGGATTAGAACACCTATGTAACTAGCTTGTGACACTATGATATTACACAGTTATCGCAAGGGCCACAGAGGTTGTAGCTTAGAGAGCTGTCCAAAGGTATCTTTGAAGGTGAGCGACATCAGCTGCAGTGCTAAAGGAGCGGTAAGGGAAGTGCAGTAAGTGTGAATGACCACAAAATCAGCTGTCAACAAAGACTCACATACAAACATTTTCACAGTTGCCAGGACTAGGATTAGAATTCCTTCCTAACTAGTTTGCTATACTATGGTATTACACAGTTATTGCAAGTGCCATGGAGGTTATACGTTGAAGAGCTGTCCAAAAGTATCTTTGAAGGTGAGTGATATCAGCTGCAGTGCTAGGGAAGTGCGAATGACCACAGAATCAGTTGTCAACAAATACTCACACACATTTTCACAGTTGCCAAGACCAACATTAGAACTCCTGTCTGACTAGTTTGTTATACTATGGTATTACACAGTTATTGCAAGTGCCACAGAGATTATATGGTGCAGAGCTGTCCAAAAGTATTTTTGAAGGTGAGTGACATCAGCTGCAGTGCTAAAGGAGGGGAAAGGGAAGTGCAGTAAGTGTGAATGACCAGAAAAATCAGTTATTTACAAAGACTCACACATTTTCACAGTTGCCAGGACCAGGATTAGAACTCTTCCCTAACTAGTTTATTACACTATGATATTAGACAGTTATCACAAGTGCCACAGAGATTCAATATTGGAGAGGTGTCCAAAGGTATCTTTGAAGGTGAGTGACATCAGCTGCAGTGCTAAAGGAGGGGAAAGGGAAGTGCAGTAAGTGTGAATGACCACAAAATCAGCTGTCAACAAAGACTCACACACACATTTTTACACTTGCCAGGACCAGGATTAGAACTCCTATCTAACTAGCTTGTTACGCTATGGTATTATGCAGTTATGCAAGCGCCACGGAGTTTATAAGGCCAAGACTTGGCCAAAGGGTTATTTTGAGGTGACTGACATCAGCAGGCATGCTAAAGTGGGGAATGACAGCTGTAGTGAGAGTGAATAGCCTCAAAATCATTCACCTCCACATACATTACCACAGTTGCCATTTCTGGGATTAGAACTACTATCTAACTAGTTTGCTACACTGCAGTATTACGCAGTTATCACAAGCACCACAGAGCTTATAGAGCTAAGACTTGGCCAAAGGGTTATTTCAATGTGACTGACATTAGCAGGAGTGCTAACATGGGCAATGGGAAGTGCAGTGTGCGTGACTGGGCCATAAATCATTCCTCTGGAAACACACACACACACACACACACACACACACACACACACACACACAGTCACACACAACTTTACATTTGACAGGACTGACTATACAAATGCTACATGAATACTGTTTTTTACTATTGTGTTAAACAGTTATCACAAGCACCACAGACACTATAGGGCTGAGGGCTACCAAAAGGAATGTCTACAGTGATTGACATCAGCACATCATGTCATATCGGCCAATTGAATGTGTAGTGGATGGGACAGGCCTCATAATGGAATTTTAACTGTCACTATCTGTCTCTCTATCTCTTCCCCACATCTATGTGTGTGTATGTTTGACATATTATAGTGTGTTGGCCTTGGATATGTGTGAGTATTCCTATCCAATGTGTGTGTGTGAAGCATAAATGGTGCACAATTTGGTGTGTGTGCACAGACATCTGCAAATGACAGATATGTATAGTCTAATGTGTTGTCAGACATGGGCTTCATTTTTCTAAGTGTAGGAGCATGCCCAGTATGACCTTCTGTATTCAGTGTATGAATCCATTCCAGGTAGGGTTGTACTAGAGTCCAGGGTTTGGTGTTCTCAGCCTACAGATAGCAGATGCAGGATATCTGTAGACAGGTTGACAATATGGAGTTACAATGGGCGACAAATAGGGGGATACTGTAACTATTGCTGTATGTGCTGCTTGTGTTACATGGTTAGTGTTAGCAGAGATATTCAGACATATGTACTGTTTTACACTGTGATGTATTATGTCATCAATTACTGACAGATATAATTATTTGCTCACAGTTATTTACTGGGAAATACAAGATGAATGAAGCTGAGTCCAGTAGTGTGGTCCACAGCCTACACATTCTTGCACACTCCTGCCATTCTGGAGGGGTAGCTGCAGACACTTGCTGATGGGTCTGCATAAATGGTCCATCACCTTGGTAGTATGGTGGCTGAGGGTCCCCTTCTTGTGCATATATTGACTTAACAGAACGGCCATATCCTGCTGTGGCCATACCTCTCAGCTGTACAGATTCACCCAGGTTACCCAGAGGCAGGGCTCATATATCTGGTCAGTTCCCCTTCACATTGTGGTTTACAAGCAGGTTTGTAGCCACCCATTACTGGGTTTGCAGGCAGGGGTAGTATGGGCACACATCAGTTTCAGACTTCACACACTCCATGATGTCCATGCATCTACACCCCCCAATTTGTTATTCTATCCTTGTCCTAACATTATGCAAGCAATATCTGGGAAGTATCCCTATAGTTGTCCCTTTATCCCAGTGGTATTTATGGATTGGTCCACAGTTCATGTAGTAGGACATGGGTGGCATGCTACTGGGATTTGTCAATATGACCTTGCATTTGTGTTCTGTTGACTGTGTTAGTTCATTATTTGGGACCATGGTACACATGCAACAATCTATCCTGTAGATTGGGCCAGCTCGGGTAATCTGTGCTCCACTGTTATTACACCTTACACTTACATGTTACTGCATTTCTACATAGGATTGTGGGGGGGGCACACTTGATGACTTTAAACATTTGCTATGACTGTACTGGTATTTCGGGTATTCTGTTGGCTTCCATTTCATTTTGTATTCTGATCTATCATGCAGACTGGAGGCATATCAGTAGTGTACAGATCTTAGGTTTTATTGACCTACATTTCAGTTTCAGACTTCTTACCCTTCAGAACTGACATACGACTGCCAGACCTGTTGTAGTCTGTCTGTGTAGGTTTGGAGGGGGCTGTTAACCATTGCCCTCAATTGGGGGCCTTAGCCTAGCCTTCCTTTATGATCATCTATACCTGTCCTGCTGGCTGATGCTGGTGGTGGGTATGTGCGCCACACTGACAAGCATGTGTGTGTCCTGTGGACACACATTAGTCCACCACATGTACTGCAGTGGGATTTGTCACCTTGTCTAGTACTGCCTAGTATGTTGACAGCAGTATTTGTTATGGATTTCATGTTGCCCATATAGGTATGCACTATCTGCTGCCATCCCATTCAGCCACCCGATTCCCTTGCATGCTCATGTCCATACCATAGATACAACTAGCAGAACATACTACTCCATTCAGTAATTGATAGGAAGACTGACTTACCTTGTGGCTGTCCCAGTATTGAGGACAGTGCTGGAGGGCTGACTATATCAGATGCACATAGTACACTCCCTATACATGGTAAAGCACAGGTAGTGTAATGTTTGGCATCCCTTTTACTGTATGTGTGATTCAGAGAGAGGTGTCATTCCCTGGGTCCCTACTGTGTCAGTGTATGTGCTATGCGTTGTCTCTTTGCCAAGGCCTGGGCATACTGGGCACGCCTCCTTCTGCCTACATGGGCAGGCTCAGGTAGTTCCTCCTACAAGTCCCTCTGTGCCTATGATGGCCTTGGCAATAGTGGGGGGGCTGTGTGGCCTTGCTCCATGCTGTTCCAGCTGAAGCTGTTTCCGCAGAATCATATTGTGCAGCATGGCACATACTATGAACATTTGTGTACATTTAGCTGAAGAGTACTGCAAGGCTGCACTGGATATGTCCAGGCAGTGGAACCGTGACTTGAGCATCCCAAACACATGCTCTATTATGATTCTGGTTTGTGCGTGTGCCTCATTATGGAGTTCTTTTTCAGGTGTGTGTGCATTTCTGAGTGGTGTCATCAGCCACGGCTCCAGTGCATAGCCAGCATCCCCCACTAGGTGGCCATATGGGATGTCCCCACTGCCAAATGTCTGGTACAACTGTGTCATATGCCAGATGTGGGAGTTGTGATAGCTTCTGGGACTGCCAGCACACACATTCAGGATAATGCCTGGGGCATCACAATGACCTGGCAGTTGATGGAGGGGAAGCCCTTGCAGTTTACGTAGACCCTACCCCGCTAGCCGGGTGGTGCTTTGGTGTGTATGTGCGTGCCGTCTATAGCACCTCCTACCTCAGGGTATTCTGCTGTTTGGTGGAAGAGACGCATATTGCTGGTCAATGCCTCATGGGTGTTGAGGAAATATATGTGCTCACCGGCATATGCTGACATGGCATTCAGAAACTGGTGGAGTACCCTTGATGCTGATGCCTGTGAGATCCCCATGATATCCCCAGTTGTCATTTGGAAGGTACCTGTGGCTAGCATTCTTAAGTCTACACATACCTTGGTATCCACTGGGATGGGTTCCCATCTGTTTGTTCTGTGTGTGAGGTGTGGCCGGCACAGCTCAGCAATTTGCTGTAGAATCTCCCTGTCCACCCTATAGTGCTCCTCTGTCTCCAGCTCATGTAGCCTCTGATAGGTTACCCTGGGTCTGTACACTCTTCTCCTTCTCCTCACTGTGGGTTGGTCATCAGCATTCACATCCTCCCCACCCTCAGCCTCTTGCACATATTGATGTATGACAGTGACAGCAGCCCCTAACATTTTTTTAGGTTTGTCAGGTAGAAATTTCCCCATCTGTGTACACAGGTGGTGTAGAATTTGTGGGAAAAACCAGACTGGAAGAAGTTTACATAGTTTATAGTAGTGTGCTAGGCTGTTCCATGTGTAATTGACTGATTATGATACATTTCACCTGCCAGCTATGCTAGTTCTGCTTGATTGCCTTCCTACTGCTGTTTTCCCTTCCCATTGCCTTTCTGTTTAAGCCCCGAGACACGACAAGCATACCCAGTGCTCAGATGTGAACAGAGCTGCTATTTCCTGCTGTTTTTTTTTTTTTTTTTTTAAACCCGGTGTGTGGCACACAGACCCGTTTAGGCAATGTAAACACTGCTAGGCAGCCTCAGACACACCCCCTTCCTTAGCTGTGCTTAGCTAAGGGCAAACACGGGCCACAGAGCTCCAATAAGCTTACAGCATGTATGACACTCCCCCTTATGAGGTCAACCACCTCTTATGCGTATACAATGGTGTTGCTGCACCTACACGGTTGGGTGCAAGCTAACACTGACAGGAAATCTGTGATTCATTATCAATCCCCTCATTTGCATAAAACAGAATGTTAATTCATAGTTACCACTCTCACACTCAGCCTTCCCCCCTTAGCAAACAC
This sequence comes from Protopterus annectens, assembly GCF_019279795.1. Lineage (NCBI taxonomy): Eukaryota > Metazoa > Chordata > Ceratodontiformes > Protopteridae > Protopterus > Protopterus annectens. The sequence goes on from NC_056734.1 coordinate 752,529,073, forward strand.
TATTCCCTGGTATTGTTGTCTTATGCATGCCATTGACTATTATGGCAAAATGCTGATTTGGGTTTAAAAGCTTATTTCCAACTTTTTTTCTTATTTTCGGGCCAATCCCATTTGTGCACTGCTGCCCTACACTTAAACAGCCAAAATCGGCCAAAAAATAAATAAAAGTTATTTTTTATAATTTTGCAACTATTTCTCATGCCACTGGCCATATATTTGGCCATTGACATGCCTACTACATTGAATACATAATTTCTTTAGAGCTGTCATGCCTCCATTTTGTAATTTGCAGAAATGTATTCAGTTAGTAACCAAATACATTTCTGCAGGCTACACTATTCCTACACAGATGCCTGCCTGCCTGCTTCCTGGATCACTAATTCACCTCATTTGCATGATTTTCACCAGCAAGTGAGGTAATTACCATATAGCAGTGGTGTCCTTGCAGGAATAGTGTAGGAGTGCTCGTGCACATCCTGGGAGCTCGTTCCTGGATCGCTCGTCGACCATATTGCATGCAGCAGCTCTTGCAGTATTCCTATATGGTAAAAATATTACATTACAAATCAGTCAGTAAATATAACAAAAACAGTTTTCAATATTTGATAGTTCCAAAGTAGTGGCATATGCTGCATAGATCTTAGGGAAGAGAGAGAAGAGGGTGGAGGCATTTGTGTGGGAAGTGAATTTGAAAGGTAGATAAGAGGGGAGGATGTAATTACAGTAGGCTAGTCGTGAGTGATAGTAAGAAGAAGAGAGGTATATACCAGCAGAGATGTATATTAGGCAATTGTTAGTCAACCAGTTGAGATAAAACACTGACATGATCTAGCATCAAGGGATGGGCATGGAGGTTCTTTTAAAGCTAAGCGTATTGTCTGTTTCCCCAAGTGGGCTAGGAATGATATTACATACCTTGGAGATATAGCTGCAGTAAAGAGTATCCCCTGATGAATTCTGGGATTTAGATTGTTGAGCCAGAAATTTATCTTTAGAGTAGTGAGGTTTGCTGCAGTTATACTACTGCAAGAGGGTGTTCAGGGAAGGGTACTCAAATGGGTATTGAAGTACAGAAAGAACAGTTTTTAGCTGACGGCATTTAAGATAGTTTAGAAGTTCCAGCTAATTTATTTTAGAAAGTGCAAGGCAGTGATAAGATCTGTTAGGCAAATTAGCAGTGAATTTGGCAACTATATTGTAGTACTGTTCAAGCTTTCCTAAGAGGCTGTTGTGTGGGTTAGTGAGGATAGGGTCAAAGAATAAGAGTGTGGGTAGGAGATTAATATGTGTAGTTGATTTATGAACCAGGCTAGGAAGAAATGGATTGGCTCTGTATAGCACAGCATAAGCGGACTGTTTGGCTTTACTTTAGAAACACAGGGTCTTTATACCCAGCTGATATCCATAACCAATGAGGTGTCTGCAAAATATCCCAACTAGCATCCAAACCAAAGAGTAAAAAGGTCACACAGTCAAATGTACTGATGATGGCATAAGAGGGCTGAAACATGCATGTTCACACCTAGTGGGGTTTGGCTTTATCGGTCTGAATCTATCCATAAAGTCTTAAAAAGAAAAAGTTAAAAAGTCACAGACATTCAGAAGCCATATAGTTGAAACACTTGATGTCCTTAGGGGTCATTTGCATATATCCTATGGGCCTCTGTAACAGGAGGTTTAAGGTATCACACAGTGAAAACTACAGTTTAGCTAGGTTTTTCTTGCATATTCAAATCTCTCATAAATATTTATATGTGTTCCTTAGCCTAATTTCCTAGACCTTTTGCTCTCCACAGGTTTTCATAAAACCTCCTGAATACCTCAAATAATTCACCCAAATCTCTAGTTATTTCCTTGTCCTAGGGTGAATAGGTTTAACTAGCAATCTTTCTACTTTCTATCACTTAAGCTTATTACCTAACAACTTCTGCACTCTTGGATTACTATCAAACTATATTTGCTTAATTGCTATACTTCTAAATTCATTTTTGTTGTCTAAATGTTCATTTATTTTGGCTAAATGCATCTGCTCGTCTTTTTATATGTTTCTCTTTATTATTTTGTAGTATTTTTATCTTACCATTTTTTGTATTTTTTTAGCTTTTGTTTCTTACTGGGTTTTTAAACTGTATAACTTCCTCGTTCCAGGCAAGGGCTAATCATTCTGAATTAACTTTAATCATCTCTAAAATATGTTATAGTTTGTCTTTTAGCCTGTTCTTAAAAGTTGTTCTTTTCAGTAAATATGTAAGGAAGTGCCAGTGACTTTCTTTTATTTTGTTTCCCAGTATGCTAAGCTTATTCAGTACTTAAACACGATCTTACACTCTCATTGAATAAGTCTCAAACTGTTTAATTAAGCATATATTTTCCTATGAATTTCTATACAGTCTGGCGCAATTACTGTCCCTTGGGAAGTAATAAGTATATTTTTCTGACTTCAGTGGGTTGTGAAACATTCTCCATACAAAATACTTTCAAATATGTATCTGGAAGTCTTCCATCTCTTGATATAATCTCTCTTCTGAGCTCTGGTGATACATCCTCATTTCTGTAAATGATGTCCTAGTCACATTCCATAAATTAAAGGTCTTGTTGGAAGCTTACTCTCTTAATGTATCTCTACTTTTAGTTATATTTCTTTTAGGGAGTAATAAAAAATGTGCACCAAAGTGATCCTCTTTCCCATTTTGTAACCTCTTGCAAACGTCATCATTGGTGCACCTATTGTACTATTGCTATTCATTTCTACTATCCTGACATTCAGCTGAGTATCTACTCTAGAACCATTTCTTCATCAAGTTACCATTCTCATTTCTGTCTAACTGCATTTCCTGCAACATGAATATTTTCACTTGCATTTCTTTATGTAATCAAGTACTCTTTTTCAGTTATGCAAACTTATAAGGCCATTAGCATTCTAAGTGAATATCCTTAATATAGCTGTCCTAATATGTAAAACAGTTTTCACTTCTGGAGCATAAGAAATCCATCTTTCTATGTTTTACTTTTAACAGACTGTATGAAAATATTTCTATCTGACTTGCATGCCCCTTGCTGTTCTCATCTTAATGATTGATATTAACTTCGGTTGGGTGGCGTGGCGTTCGAAAGACATGCATAAGGGCGTGCCTTTGTTAAAGGTTGGATGTCAAGCTGGCACCTCGGCGTTCTTGAAAATCTACTGCCAATCATCAGTGGACCGGAGTTCTGCTGTGGCGACCCCTAACCAGGAAAAGCCGAAAGACAAGCAACAACAACATTTTATTCAAACAGAACAATTTACCCTACCCTCATATACCCAAATAACACATACCTTTCATAACAACATACATCCATTTTCAAATTGAAAATACACAATCCCAAAACAGGATCAACTGCTCCAAACTAACATCTCTCCCCACAAGATTTACCTACTGCAAAAAATGGACTGAACATGCTAAAGTGCATGTCAATTTCTGCTACATAGAGGTAACATTTAATTTTTTTTGCTTCAGCAGTGTCCTGTTCCCCTCCCATCCACCAGAAGACAATCTTGTGTTTATTAAATTTATCTTTTGCCATTTTAAATATCTTTTTTGTCCCTTATCTGGCTAACATTTAACAAAGAAAGCAATTTTTAACTTCTTAACTTAGTTTGTATCCATTATAGCTGCTACTGGATTGGTGCACTTTTTAAATCTAAGATTTTTTCTTTCCCTTTTTAATTTCTAATATTAGTTCTTTTACCTACCATTGTTTTTTTAAGAGACAACTGCAAAAGCTCTTAAGGATCTGTGGAAAATGTCACCCAATGAGCTATCTAGGCATTTCATAAGTAAATACTTTTAACTCTCTGATGTCTCAGTTTACTTCTGTCAGTTCACCTTAAACCCATTATTGAGATTAGCAAAGTTTCAACAAACTCTGCCTTCTGTCACTGAACTACACACACCCCATTCAGCCTAGAAACATGTAGAAGTGAAAAAAGTAGCTGAAACTCACTTACAACCAATCCTAAATTAACATTTACTCAGTGTTTCCCATACCACTTATATTTTAAGCATATACTAGTAGGAGAAAATCTAGCTCTACTTGATTTTTGCAAACCATACTGTTTAACTTATAGTTAGTTAAACATATTTCTTTCATTTATTTTAACTATAAACTACTCAGTACGATCAAGCCATAACACACATAAGCTATAGTATCACTGCAAACATTTACCCCAAAACACTACTTTGCAATTTCTCCAAAACATTCTCGTAAAAAAACAATTCTTACCTCCTAAATTCTGTGCTCCTCTTCTCTCCCACCTCACCCCCTTCTGTTACTTATTCCTCGAGCGAACTTCTCACTTCTCAAAACCGATGTGGAATCCTTCAAGGCCGCAGGGCCAGTGGAAACTACGGCCCAAACTGCAGAATCCTATATAAATACATTCTACAGACATCTCCAGGAATGCATGGATCATGCTATCCCAAACAAAACCAAGACCCAATCATCCAAAGGCAGGCGTCCAGTCTGGTGGACCCCTGCCATAAATAAACTGTACAACAGAAGGAGGAAGCTACAACATGATAGAGCAAAATCCCTAATAGGGAAGGCATCTCTGATCAGTACTAGCAAAAAATTACGATCCCTCATAAAATCCTCCAAGGCCAGCTTCGAGAGAAAAATTGCACAGGACACCAAAGACAATCATAAGGCTTTTTTCAGTTATGTTAGAAACCTGGGATGCAACTCCCAGACTTGTTCTGAGTTGATTCTAAGCGACAAAGAATACACTGAACCCACAGACATCGCCAATATCCTGGCAGACAGGTTCAGTGCAAACTTCTCCCCCCCCTCCCAAAAGAGCAAGTATCTATCCCGGCAGAGGGCTGCCTCCCAAACATCTCAGATGCTCAGGTAAAGGCTGCCCTCTCCAAAGCAAAAAACACTGCTTCCATGGGACCAGATGGTGTCCCAGGTTGCATACTACATGAACTACAAGAGGAACTAATCCCTCAAATAAAACAGCTATACAATCTCAGCCTCACTACAGGATATGTGCCCACACAATGGCATACAGCAACAGTGGTCCCACTCCACAAAGGTGGAGCCTCTATGGACCCTGGAAGCTATCACCCCATAAGCCTGACTAGCTTAGTCTGCAAGGCTATGGAGAGGATCATCATGGAGCTCATAAACAAAGACATTGGGGACCTACAGACCCTAGATCCTACTCAGTTCGGCTTTGTCAAGGGCAAATCCAGCCTTTTGAACCTGGTTGACTTCTTTGAAACAGTCACCAAAGCCATAGATGAAGGGAAGGTAGTCCACACAGCCTATCTGGACCTTGCAAAGGCATTTGACACAATACCCCACTCGGGCATCATAGATAAGCTATCCAGCTTAAATATAAACCCCTATGTCACAAGATGGGTCACAAACTGGCTCAAAGACAGAACCCACAGAGTGAGAGTTGCTGGAGCCATGTCAGACTCAAAACCGGTCACAAGTGGTGTCCCACAGGGTTCTGTCCTGGGACCACTCTTGTTCGATATATACTTTTCCGAGGTACAGGCAAATGTGGGAGGACTATGGCTCACCAAGTTCGCAGATGACTGCAAACTGGGTGCCATAATCAACTCTCCAGCTGACACAAACATCCTTCAAAAAGGTCTCACAGAGACAGATAACTGGTGCCAGTGTCATGGTTTAAAGCTAAATGACAAAAAATGTATAGTCATACCCTTTGGCAAAAACAATGTGCCCACAAATTACCACATAGGCGGAAACCCATTAAGTACAGAGAAAGTTATTAGGGACCTGGGGACCCAAGTTGATAGCAATCTCTCCTTTGAAAACCACATTGCCAAAGTGGTTAGAAAGACCTTCTACATAGCCCACCTCATCATAAAGGGTTTCACATCTAGCTCAAGAGAGGTAATCGTGCCCCTTTATTAATCCCTCATCAGGCCCATCATAGAATACAATGCCCCTTTTGGGATGTACCTTACCCGACACCTGCAGCAATTAGAAAGACCCCAAAAGTATCTCACCAAGAAGATCAAGGGTCTCAAACAGATGCCATATGCTGCTCGGTTAAATAAACTCCAGCTCTACTCAGTTGCATACCGCCTACTTCGAGGCGATCTATGCCTGACATACAAAGCTATGTCAAATCCAGAATTAATGGACATGCTCCACCTCAGTAAATCTAAATCCCTTAGAGCCACATGCTCGAGGGACTTGAATCTCAGCACAGAAATAAATAGAACTTGCTGGAGGGGCAGGTTCATAACCCAGAGGCTCCCTTCGCTCTGGAATAGAATTCCATTTCATGTGAGGCAGAGCACCTCACTGAATCTCTTCAAAAAGAATCTCGATAAGTGGATGGGGGATTGTAGGTTTGTCCCAGGGATTACTCCCGTATCACTATTAGACAGAGGCACAGTAGACTAAACCTTAAAAAGGGCACAGTATACTCAAATCAAGGGGTGGCGTAAGCCATATAGAATCGGGCTAGGCTTATAATTGCCCCAGGGCAGATAGCCTAGTATGAACCTATGAGCCTATTTTGTGATAAACATTTAATCTGTACATGCAGAGTGGTATTTATCCTTTTCAGTTCTTCCACTAATTCTATACGTCCACTGTGTTACTGGTCGTCTCCCAGCTCATCAGCTTGAATACAGTCTTCTTCTACTTCTTGGTTCTTAGTTGCTTGAAATGTTTGTTTTTTTTCCCTAAATTGTTCAGTCTCTATAAAACTCTTGATCTCAATAGGAAAATATCTTAGAAATACCTTGGTATATTCATATGAATCACAAACTGTCATCTTTAAGCTCTTATTATTTTTTTTGTCTAGTATACTTTGCATAATCATTCTTTACAAAAATTCTAGTATCTCCTATTTTAAATATTTCCCTTTATACCAAATTTCAGTTAATATCCAAATAAAAGGGTTAAAGGATCAAACAGGCAAGCCATTCAGTAAAAACTACAAGAAAAACTCAGTCAAGCTAGACTAGACTGATACCTTAAACCTCATGGAACGGAGGCCCATGGGTTATAGGCAAATGACCCCATAAGGACATTGTTTTTCAGCTACA